>NC_136267.1:49112929-49192278 GCF_964187855.1 Myxine glutinosa
TCCCCGCTCTAGCAGGTAAAATGGCCTTAAAATGCATGTTGTTGTTGTTGTTGTCAATGTCTGAGGTATCTCGGAGCTGACTGGCATGTTCAGAATGAAATTTTGCATCGATAATGGGAAATTATGTGGAATTGACTTTTTTGACCTTGACATAATTTCAAGGTCATGACCTAATTGGACATTGACATTTTTTCACCATAACCCGACAGGTCTGTCTGATATGAATGAAATTTCCCTCGAGATAGCTTATAGTAAAGTGCATTTACGCTTGATTCACATCATACCCCTCTGGGTTAAAGGTAAAATGGTCTGAAAAAAAGCATTTTTTTGCCAATGAGGAAACTCGGACTTGCCCTTCTCAGATGTTTTTGCATCATAATGTACCTGCACTGAAGTTCTGCCTCTGATATTTGATTTGTCCTTGACCTACTTTTTCAGATTGTGACTTTATTAACAAAAACTTTTTCATCCTAAGTTGAATAATTTTCCTCCAATTTTCATGATGTCGAGTTTTATGTTTAAACTTGTAGATGGGGACACATTTTCTTGATTTACACTATGCTGTAGGTCAATCTTATGCTGATCCGAAAAAAAAAAAGTGGATTACAGGTAATGAAGGAGGTTTACCGTTGATCGCAGATATCCAGTCTGTTTATTCCTCATATCAGTTTCAATAATCCATCATGCATTGGGGCTTCCGGTCCCTCGAGCGACGGGGCTTGCTTCGATCTCTCCACGGCATCAAAGTTTGAGTGTTTTCCCGTTCGTTTCTTTGTCAAATTTCCGCTGCGTATTTTGTTGTGTATGTTAGTGTTTCCATTTGGTTTTGGTTTTGTAGTTGTTGCAAATTTGTGTGTAATTAGTCGTTTCTTTGTTCGCGCCTCGTGCGCCTCGTGTGGCCTGGTGTCTCGTGCGGTCTCCTCGTCTCGACTTGTGCCCCGCCCCCTATATCTCGTTTTTCTTTCACCTCTGCTCCTGCTTTCTCAAATCCACGTTCTCACTTAGAGACTTCCCAGATTGTTTTCATGGTTTTGTTTAAATATTTATTTAAATATGTTTAAACCGCAGCCGTGATGCTGACGCCCCCCCCCCCCCCCCCATGTTTTAAACGTTTCCCAGTGTGTACCCTGGATAAGAATAGGTACGCCGTATCCATGCGTTTTGTAAGAGGCGACTAAGAGGGTTGGCGTCAGGAAGGGCATCCGGCCATAAAAACATTGCCTCAAAAAGAGAACCATGACAATTACAACTACATGTGGGCAGGGTACAGCCCGAAGTGGAGATCGGTTTCTGAGGTTTGGGACATGGAATGTAGGGACAATGACAGGGAGATCAGGAGAAGTGGTGGAAGTATTGGTCAGAAGAAGAGTGGACATATGTTGTGTGCAAGAGACGAGATGGAAGGGAAGTGGTGTGAGAATGGTGAAGGGTAGGCATGGACAGAAATACAAGTTTGTGTGGCAAGGGTGCCCGGGGGGCGTGAATGGTGTTGGTGTCCTGTTTTCTGACGAGTTTGTAGACAGTGTGGTGAGTGTGACCAGAGTGAGTGATAGGTTGATGATGGTGAAAATGATGATTGGAAAGCTCTTGGTGAACGTCATCTCGGGATATGCTCCGCAGGTTTGTCGAAGCGATGAAGAGAAGGACAAGTTCTGGTGTGCGATAGAGAAGCTGATGGAAAACGTGAAAGATGAGGAAGTTGTTGTGGTAGGAGGAGACCTAAATGGACATGTGGGAAGGAGTATGGATGGTTTTGACGGAGTTCATGGGGGTTACGGATATGGTGTGAGAAATGGAGAAGGTGAAAGGATTTTGGAGTTTGCTGATGGAGCTGATTTGTTGATTTGTAATACTCAGTTCCAGAAAGAGGATAATAAGCTTGTTACATACACGTCAGGTGGGTCGACGACAACCGTTGACTACCTGATGGTGCGTAGGCGAGATAGGGGGCACCTCCGACACACAAAGGTGATCCCGGGGGAGGAGGCTGTTTCACAGCACCACTTGGTTGTCTGCGACGTAAGGGTGAAAGGTGCGAGGAGAGCTCGGCGGGTGAAGTACCAACCGAGAATGAAGGTGTGGAGGTTGAAAGAGGTGACAGTAAGGGAGGCATTAAAAGAGAGGCTGAGTAGGGTCGAGGATGATGTGGTTGAGCTTGAAAGTGGTTGGATGTCAATGAAAGCTAGTCTGTTGGGAGCCGTTGGTGAGGTATGTGGATGGACAAAAGGACCACCGAGGCACTCGGAAACATGGTGGTGGGATGATGAAGTTGGAAAGAGGATTGATGAGAAGAGGAAGAAGTTCAAGGAGTGGCAGAAGGCGAAGGGTACGGGAGCAGAAACAGCAGAGCATGAAAGTTATAAGGCAGCCAGGAAGGCTGCAAAGAAAGAGGTAGCAAAGGCGCAGGAGGCATGTAGGAAAATGTTCGGAGAACGCTTGGATTCGGAAGAGGGTCAGAAAGCAGTATTCAGGATTGCAAAGCAGATAGCGAAAGAGGTGTGATGTGATGGGGGTGAGTTGCTTGAAGGATGAAGTGGGACAAATCGTTGACCCAGATGGAATTAAAGGAAGATGGAAAAGATATAAGGAAATGCTGTTGAATACAGAGAATGAATGGGATGGCAACATAGAGAGTAACCCAGTTTTAGGACCGGCAGAGAAGATAACTGAGAAGGAAGTTGAGGAAGCGACAAAAGCAATTTAAAAAAAAACAAAAACAAAAAAAAAAAAAACCACCTTTAGAGGCCATTTTTCCCCGCAAGCGGGGCTTGGCCTTTTTTTGGGGACCGTGGTTGTTGTTGTTTTTCGGTCCCCTTTTTGAAGCAATGTTTTACGGCCGGATGCCCTTCCTGCCGCCAACCCTTTTTGTCGCCTTTTACGACAAGCAGGGAATTACCAGTGAACTGGTACTCAATTTGCCGACCTCAGAAGGATGACAGGCTGAGTCAACCCCCCTGGCGTTAATTCAGCAATCGACCAGGATTCGAACCCAGGATCCTAGGATCCTAAGCCGCACCCTGACCGCTAAGCCAACACCAGGGATTCCAACACCTTCCCAACACCAGGGAAGCGACAAAAGCAATGAAGGGTAGAAAAGCGGGAGGGCCGACGGGAGTTGTGGGAGATATGTTGAAGGCAGCAGGAAGTTGGGGTGTGAAGAGAATGACAGAGATCTGTAATCTGGTGGTGAAAGGCCGCATTCCAGTGGATTGGGAACTGAGTACCCTCGTCCCTCTATACAAGGGGAAAGGTGACCCTCTGGAGTGTGGCTCGTACCGAGCGATAAAGTTATTGGAGCATGGAATGAGGGTATTGGAAAGGGTGTTGGAGAGGAGGATAAGGAAGAAAGTGAAGATCGATGAAATGCAGTTTGGATTTATGCCAGGAAGAGGAACGACAGACGCGCTTTTCATTGTGAGGCAGTTGCAGGAGAAGTACATGGAGAAGAGGAAGAAGTTGTTTCTTGGGTTTATTGATCTGGAGAAAGCATTCGATCGGGTTCCACGCAAAGTATTGACATGGGCATTGAGGAAGTTAGGAGTGGAGGAATGGTTGATCAGAGTAGTGATGGCAATGTACAAAAGAGCGCGCACAGCTGTAAGGACGAAGGACGGGAACAGTGGTGAGTTTGAGGTGAAGGTGGGAGTGCATCAGGGGTCGGTACTAAGTCCACTACTATTTGTAGCTGTGATGGAGGTGCTGGCTCAGAACGTAAAGGAGGGTTTACCGTGGGAGTTGTTGTATGCAGATGATCTGGTGTTGATTGCGGAAAGTATGGATGGACTGAAGGAAAAGATGAACACGTGGAAGGAATGTATGGAGACAAAAGGTCTGAAGGTGAATATCGGAAAGACGAAGGTGATGGCAAGTGGTAAAGCATGTGGTGAGGTGGAAAGAACTGGGAAGTGGCCGTGTGCTGTGTGTAGGAAGGGTGTCGGAGTGAACTCCATTCAGTGTACAATGTGCGCTGATTGGGTTCATCAAAAATGTAGTGGTCTGAGGGGGTCATTAACCAGTGTGGCAGCTACATTCAAATGTAAGGTGTGCACAGAGGGAGCTGCAGATGGGGGAAATGTTGAGTTGGATCTTGGAGACAGCGTGAAGCTGGAAGGTGTGAAAACATTTTGCTACCTCGGAGACATGCTGAATGGAGAAGGTGGATCAGACTCGGCAACGGTTGCTCGAGTGAGATGTGCATGGAAGAAGTTTCGGGAATTGAGTTGCGTGCTGATGATGAGGGGAGTGTCGTTGAAGCTGAAGGGAAAGGTGTATGCTGCATGTGTGAGAAGTGTTATGATTTATGGGAGCGAGACATGGGTAATGAACGTAGAGCAGCAACGAAGGTTGGAAAGGGTGGAAATGCGAATGGTTCGACGGATGTGCGGAGTATCGTTGAGAGAGAGGAAGACAAATGATGAATTGCGAAAGATGATGGGAATAGAGCCTGTGATTGCTGTGAAGAGGAACAGGTTGAGATGGTTTGGTCATGTGTTGAGGAAGGATGAAAGTGACTGGTTGAGAAGAGTGATGGAAATGAATGTAGAAGGAAGTAGAAGACGGGGAAGACAGAGAAAGACTTGGCTAAAGATGGTGGAAGAAGAAATGCGGGCAAGGGGGTTAACAAGGATAGATGCAGAAAATAGGGCAAAATGGAGAAGATTGTCATGGGGACCGCAAGGCTAACCCCCGCTCTAGCAGGGAAAATGGCCTTTAAAATGCATGTGTTGTTGTTGTATTGAGTGTACATGGTGAAAGCTTATAAATTACTTAAATCGTAATGTCTTTTGGATCTTGAAGATGTGAAAAAAAACTCCAACAATTGTGTAGATTAAATAATGATGAGTTAAAATAAATCTAAAACTTTATAAAGTGTTTTTGTTGTTTTTCTTTGTTACCTCTGCCACCGAAGGTGGATGGAGGTTATGGTTACACCCATGTTTGTCTGTCTGTCTGTGAACAAGATATCTCAAGAAGTGGACGGAATCGGAAGAAATTTGGCGGATAATTAGCGTATGTGACAAGGACGAAATGATTAGATTTTGGTGAAGATCCGGATCCAGCTAGTAGATTTTTTAAAAGTGATTCTTCACCATTGGGAGATAGGGCCAAAAACAATATATAGGACAATATCTCAAAGTTGTTGACGGATTCGGTCAAAACTTGGAGAGTTTGGGTGTGTGACAAGGAAGAATTGAATCAATTTTGGTGAAGATTCTAATCCAAATCCGGCTGAAAGACTTTTTAAGTGATTCTTCACCATTGAGTGATTGGGCTAAACCAATATATAGCAGGATATCTCAAAAAATTATGGACAGATTTGTATGAAACTTGGTGGACAGATTGAGTGTGTGACAAGATCGAATCGATCCGATTTTGGTGAAGATCTGAATATGGATTTGAATAGGACAATTTTTAAATTTCTAAGTGATTCTTCACCATTGAGTGATAGGACTAAAACCGACACATAGCACGATATCTCAAATTATGGATGGATTTTGACGAAACTTGGTGGACAGGTTGTGTGTGTGACAAGGACTAATCTATTCGATTTTGGTGAAGATCAGAATATGGATTTGCATATGAGAATTATTTAGTTTTTAAGTGATTTTTCACCATTGAGAGATCGGGCCAAAAACAATATGTAGCACAATATTTCAAAAAGTTGTGGACTGATTATGCCAACACATGGTAGATGAATTAGTTAGGTGAAAGGAACGAGCCGATTGGATTTTGGTTCAGGTTCGGATCTAGATCCGGTCTATCATTGGGATACAAAAAGTGTTCAGCCTGGTGGAGCTATGTGCTCTACCGAGTGCCGTTCTAGTGTTGAGCCTGTTTTGCAAGGATACATGTAAATTTTTGGCAATTTCTCTCGGAGCATTTTTTTCTCTCACCAACACACCATCCCAAACGGTGATCTTTGGATCGCTTCAAATGTTAAAGGAAGCCGATGATACACGGGATGGAAGGAGACGGAACACGGATGCGCTTGCAGTGTACAAAGTGCAGTGGAAGTGTTGATGGGAAATAAGGGCAACATCACATATTAAAATGGAAAGCAAGCAAAAGTATATAAATTTTGAAATGTTTATTTTACAATCAATTAAAACACATAAATAACTGGTGAGATTGCTGATGGAGTTTTGTTTGCAAGGAGGCAACGATTTGGCTGCTGCTTACCGAATCGAGCAATTATGGACCCTGTTGTGACCGTCTGCACAATGTGGGAAGGAACCACCGAGCACAGGTTTCTGATCAATTTTTAAATTAAAGGGAATAGTGGAAGTGTCACCTGCATCCATCTAGTTTAAGCAAGTGCAAAATTAATAAATAGTTGGCATCAGTTACTATGTACATGTTGAAGAGCCGAGCAGGATAATCAGCACTGCAACCTCGGGTTTCACTGCCATCCCGCCCCATCCGTCCTCGATGTTGAAAGCAACTGTAGTACAATTCGCTAGCCGTGTCCAATGAATTTTGTTTTACCTGTGAAGGTCCTGGTTTCTTTATTTTACCATTAGGGCTGCAACGTCAATGCATTCAAACCCTGTATACAAAAAACAAAAACCAACGAATAAAAATACCGTAATAAATTACAACCTGCCATTTGTACAGAAGTCTTTGCTGCGTGCTCATCCCAGCATTCCGAAGACAAGTTTGGCTTGTTCGTCTTGCATCCGAGCAGCTGCTGTGTCACTATCACTAGTTACAGTAATTATGGGGATGGAAATGACAACCTGCGTGTTCTTGTTGCAGCACAGTGGATTTGGCATTCCCTGAGTTGATCGTGAAATACAAGTGCAGAGTCGTCTCCGTGTTTTCCTCACCCCCTCCATTTTTTTTTTCACATTCTCAAACGTCGATAGAAAGCCCTTTCACCCTAAACCGCAATCTTGTCTTTCCACATCCCATGTGGACGTCTTCGCAGCAAACGGCGACGCACTGATGAAACCTGCAAGTGAAATGATAAATGGGATGTTAGCATCACTTACTAACATTAGAAATATTTTTAAACCCGATCGGAGCAACTGATTTATAAAGTAAACAACTTTGGGATACAGGCGTCAACAACTTTACACATTTCCAGTCTTCGGGTCTAGGAGACCCATCAAATGCAAGTGTAAGGTTTTTTTGTTTTTGTTTTCAATGCTTTGCTATTCTTTGAGTCGGAGTATTTGCTCAAAGTTGATTCATTGATCCTATTATTTATAAGGCCCATACAGGTATTGTAAAAAAAGAAAAAAAAAGAGGGTCATGGAGTATTTGCTCAAAAAAAGACATTTCCACTGATCCTTGTTTATAATATATATATATACATATATATATATATATATATATATATATATGTATATATATATATATATATAGTTACGTTTGTGGGGGTAGGGATAATTTAGTCCAGGTAGATTTGTATAGATTAGCATGCTCCGACTGTCGGGAAGAAGAACCACCTCGATGTACTATAAGTAGGCATCCGGTAGACTGTTTCGGATTAAGTGTATCTTCGTCCCATTACGAGTGAGGTATGTTGATTAGCTCAGGGATTATGGGTAATTTATCCCTTGTATGTCGTTACCTCTGTAATTTATTTCCTATGTCCCTTTTGGCACCACACCATAGACACATAGCCCGCATTGAAACTCACTAAAAAGCTAACCGGAAATCATGCATCAAGCCCTACCACAGACAACCCCGACTTGGGAAGCACACAGATCGGGCAGGCGGAGGCCACCCCCCAAAGAGCTGTGATTGGGCGGGGTTTGGATTGACGGGAAGGACTGGTAGGGAGCAACTCGCTGATTGGCAAAGCACCCCAGATAACGTCAACGGCTGGGTGATAAAAGAATGCGTGAGCGGACATTTTCGCTTATTCGCTCTTTTTCTTGGCTTGATGCGCTAGCAGACATTCTCTCTTCCCTTCTCCTTGGCTTCTCGCTCTGACCGACCTTTATCGCTCTCGTGCCTTGTCCTACCAAAGACGATAGCGAACGGTCGTGATTCGCTCTTGCACATTCTCGCCCTGAACCTTGTACGAACGGTGACATTTTGCTCTCGGGCTCGAGGGATCTCATTGCGGGCGGCCGTGTGCCGACATCTTGCTGGTGGTCGAGGAAGAAGAGCCAGAACTGGGTGTTTCCAAGCAGGAACTGCGAGTGGACAGGCGCGGCCTGTTTTTTAAATTAAAACTTTTCCCTCAAACCTGAATGAATTTTTTATATATTTATACAACTGAATTATTTTTAACTAAATGATAAGAGCATACAAGGGGGCTCATGCAAAGAAAAAAATTATATAACATTTATAGCACAACAACAACAACCCTTCCCAGCATCTAAGGAAATTGTGGATGAAGTGCGGAGAGGAGTGGAGACAGAGATCTCGAAAGGGCATTGAAATGAACAGTACCAAAGGTGGGCAGTGTGCAATGATCATGAGGTTTGCACATGAATGTTCAAATCGCAAGTCAGGAACGGTTGTAATCTGACCTTCTCTGAGCAAAATGACAGAATTGTCAGCAGGATGAGCAGAAACAGGCCAAGGTGTGTCCAGAACCGCAGTTGATCCCGGAATTTCCGCCTTTGGTGATACAAAACAAGACCGTGTTAGCAGTACGTCAACATATCCTCTTGCTCCGCCACCACCATCATATTCATACCCTCCTACTGTACAACTGAAACGGTGACACTCTCCTACTGCATTAAAAACTCCACCTTCACTCCCTGTTGCTATTCTAGAATATCCTTGTCCCCACTTCTCACCATTCATTCAGCTTGCAAATGTGCAGAAAACGATTTCGATAACCAGGTGGAAGCTCAAAGCGTGTCAGTTGTGGAAATAGCGACTCGTAGAAATCCCTCAGCACCGCTCGCACAGCAACGGCACCAGCCTGTCCGTGCTCCATGTTGTCATTGAGACACACAAACTTCCTGTGAGAAACAGTACCACCGCACATTGATGATGGAAGCCTGTGGCTGTGTGGTGAGGATGAGGAATCCGTGCTCTGGGTGATGATACCTGGGGTTTTTCCGAATGTCGTCCAACTGTGCGACAACGTGTGAAACGTTGCTGTGAATCATTTTGAAGGCGATATCTTCCTCACCCATCACTTCAAACCTGCAGTGGAGTGGGATGTGGTACAGTGGAATAAAACTTTAATCGGCATATTTGCCAATTCATTTCAAATTTGAATAAACAACCCCAAGAGAGAAAATAAACATAGGGGCAATACCAATTCACCTGGTAGAATAAACAGTATACTGCACTGACTAAAGGTATTTTAAACCAATTTCAATTGTTGCTAGAAGACAGTGCAGCATGTAGAATCACACTAACATAATCATAAGACTTTAAACAAACAAAAAAAAAGAAATACTTATTTTGGGGGGCAACCACCCCCCCCCGCCCCCCCCTCCCACATGACTTAATAATGTACCTCCTCAGACCCTGATTTTTCCAATGCTTTGTACAAACATTGGTACATCACGGATGATGAAGGTTGTGGTGAAGTTTCATCAAAATTGTGTGTGTAGGTTCTGAGAAAAAAGCAATTACCTATTTTGGGGGGACAAGACCCTCACACCCCCCCCCCCCCCCAAATAGACCACCTTAGACCCAGATTTTTTTAAATGCCAGGAATAAACTTTTGTACAACACAGGTGTTTGAGGTTGTGGTGAAGTTTCATCAGAATTGCATGTGTAGTTTCTGAGAAGAAAGCAAATACCTATTTTGGGGGGCAACTCCCCCGTACATCCCCAAAGGGGCAGATTTTTTTTTAATGCCGTGAACAAACTTTGGTACATCACTGGTGATGAAGGTTGTGGTAAAGTTTCATCGAAATATTGAGTGTAGTTTCAGAGGAAAAAGCAAATTCCTATTTTGGGGGGTCAAACCTGGATCCACTTTGACCCCTGCTATACCCCCTTAAACCTTGATTTTTTAATGCCATGAACAAACTTTAATCACAACACAACAAATATAATTTGTGCCAAATTTGGTCACAATCTCATCAGCGGTTTCGGAGAAGAAGTTTCAAATGTTTATGGACTGACTGACTGGCGGATGAACAAAGCGCCATCGCATAAGCTCCCCTGAACTTCGTTCCAGGTGAGCTAAAAATGGGAATAAGTGACACTGCTCCTGGAACTGGTCCTTTGACAGAGTTGTTGATAATGTAAACTCGGAATTTATTTACAATGAAAGCACATCGATTTGCAATTTATTAATTACTGGCGATGCATGGTCACGTGTCCATGTTAATGTTCTATGAAGATTTCTCCCATCACCTGTATACATTTTCTTCTTTGAAAGTCTTTTTCAATAGGTTTGCAACAGGAGAGCAGCCTTGGAGCAGGAGTAGCGTAACAGGAGGCTGTACCACAATGGAGGAAAGGGTGAGGGATTTGATGAGGAAGATGTATGAAAACTCACGAAAAAAAATTAAGTAAATAAACGATCTTGAAATAACATTAAAATAAACAAAATATAGGATAATTTAAAAAATAACCTCGCCAATGTTCCATCTCCACTGTTCTGAAGACCACAAAGGTTTTTGCCTTGTTAATCTACATTATTGTCCCTCGCCCCTCCGACAAGGTCAGAGATGGACATTAAAATGACCTCCGGCCGACCAACCGATCACCCGTCCATGTACTTTTGTGTACGAGATATTTCTAAAAACATTTATCATTTCGCTTTCATATTGCAGATATCTATTCCTCATGACATTATCGCAACCTGATTAGATAACGGCTGTGATTGGCTAAATTATATTGCTATGTCAACCATCTTAGTAACATGGCTTGTGTATGTGATATTTAAACATATATATATATATATAAAATCATTTAACATTCATTTAGTTTTCATATTGCACAGATCTGTTCATCATACCACCCAAAAGGTGGGGAACCTAGAGTATCAGCTCCTTGTATTAATACTTCTGGCAACTTGCTGGTAGTTACCATACCACTGTCAGTCAGCTAATTGTATCCAAACCTGTGACTTTTCCAACCACAGTGGTGAGCACAGGCTCGTGTAAAGAGTTCTGCTGGTTCCGCATCCCTGAGTTTGCAGTCATGCCACTGAAATTATACTTATCATTCGACCATGCCTTGCAGTGAAACCCGTACTGCTGGCTGGAAAGCCAGCCAGAGACTCCTCAGTATGAGGAGGGGAGCATTTTTAGTACCAAGTAATCTTTTAACATCAGGAAAGTAATCATTTCTATCGCCGCCTCAAAGTGATCTTCCCAGTCTGAAATAAACGCTCTCCCCCAGCTCAAAATGAATTCAAAGTGCCCTGAAATGGCTCAAAATACATTTTCCACCCACCTATGCTTGGGCCTAGCTGGTTTTGAGGACAGAGGTCGTTTGCGTAATTTAGCAGAGCGAACGCCCCCAGCCTAATAGATACACCTCCCTGCACTCAGCAGAGACACCTATTTTTCATTCAGCAGAAACCAACTTCCACAATTGTGGAAAAAATCTGCGTGTTAACACTAAAAAAAAAACTGCTGTACATTTTTTTTTTTCAACCTTCTTCTCTCCGGGCCTTTCTCCTCCCATATACCTATAACTATATCAAAAAGGAAAAAGCACAGCCAAGCGTGAATGGCAAAATCAGTGCAGAAAGAACTTTGTGTCATTCTTGGTTTGTTTTGTTTTGTTTTGTATGTGTATGTATGTGTGTGTATACGTATGTATATATGTATGTATGTATATGTATATATGTATATATGTATACACACACGAGGGGCAGTCAATAAGTAACCTTAAAATATTTTTCTTAAAAGTTAAAAAAAATATGTTGTGCTTCATCACGGACTCGGAGGCGTAATGGTTAGAGCATCCACTCTGAGTATGGAAGTCCGGCGGTTCGAACCCTGTCTGAGTCATACCAAAGACTTATAAAATGGCACGTGCTGCTTCCTTGCTTGACGCTCAGCATTTTAATAGAATAATGCATGGACAAACAACCACAGGTTGGCAACCATTGCACATGATTGATGTGCCTAATGGCGTCCGCTCGCATTGAAGTTCCTTGCAAGGGGACTCGGTATTATGATTATTCCGTGTCGTCAGTCCAGGGCCACCTACTTAATTAAATACAAAGATGCTGCATTTGGAACAGAGGCACAAGAATAAATGAAATCCTACCTTTGAACCAAAATGAATGCAGATCCGAAAGGAAACAAACGAATAACTGAACACTGCACTTCAAGCATTGCCAAAAGGAGACAATTTTTGAATTAGCTCTCTTAGATTTTCATTCAAATGGATCAAAAAGCTGCACATGCATAGAATTTGCATTTCCGCATTTTTATTGGTTATGCCACCCCCGACCCAAACCCCTCACCCCCCCACCCCCCCTTTTCCCCCCCAAAAACCCTTACAAAAAATACTTGCCATGCCACGAGTGTAATAAGGCTCAGAGGGCACAGAGGTTGCAACCAACGTTCCATTGGGGGGAGTCAAGTGAGAACAGTTAATGAGCATTTGCTCCAACTGGCTCAGGTTCTGGAAAAGGAAAGGGAAGAATTCGAGAAACGTCCTTAAAAGTTACAAGCTGAGGAGAGTGGGTTTCAATCAAAAGTAAATTGGTTATTGTGGCATTTCCCCAGAGGTTTAACAATTTGTAAATACATAAAATAAATTATTTTTATGAGCTGAATAAACTGGCCTGAGTTTTGGCTGATGAAGCAAAAGTCTTTCAGGATATGCACAAATTAAGGAGCATCTCTGAGATTATACGTTATAGGGGTTTGGGCACTTACCTTCTTGGCACTCCGTAGAGTGCCATCGGTGACCCCTGACAAGCAGCCAGGGCCACGTGGTCCCTTGTGGAAAAGTAAAGTAATCTGGCTGGCTGTAACCAAAAATGCCAGCCAGCATGTGTTCCAAAAATAATAAAGACTGCACCTACTCCAGTGAAGAAGAAGATGTCAACCTCAGTGTTAGACAATGCTCTGCATCAAAGCAAAAACCTAATAGTCAGGTTCACTATGTCAATAAATTGTATTTCGTTCAAAATCATGGTAGATTAGCAAACCTATACATTTTTGGAAAGGTTATAGCATAAGGAAACTAAAAATCAATGTTTACATTTGGAGAGATACCTGTATGGCGGCCATTTTGGATTTTAAAAATGGCCACTGTAAAATACATATTTTGTTCTATTTCTGCCTCTAATTACCCTAAAAACTTTTTAAAATATACTAAACCTATATTTTCAGGGACAAGGAATCCAATGAAAGTATCAAATTAGTGCTATGGGGAATGGTAAGACACGAATCAAAGGTTTTGAATTGCAAAATACTGTCTTTATATTCGCGATAAGTTGCATAATCAAATACATGTTATCATTTTGTACAGGCAGTTAATAACATCAAAATGTGTCACAATAATTCATATCACCAAACATACACAGGCAGTCAGAAAAATCATATATACACATGCAGTCAGTATAACTTCACATCTACATAGGCAGTCAATGACAAAATATACACAGGCAGTCAATGGCATCAAACATACACGATTACAGAATATGCCATTTAGAGTTCGTCATCACTGTCCTGTGTGTCGTATCCGACAATATAGTCCGCATCGTTTTCACAGTCCGTTCCACACAAGCAAAGGTCGGTCAAATTGATTGGCAAATCGAATTGGTCGAATGGTCGATCGAATCGAATCGATCGAATTGGTCGAATGGTCGATCGAAACGATTGGTCGAATGGTCGAATGGAATTGGTCGATTGGTCGAATCGAATTAGTCGGAATTGGCAAATGTAAACATTGATTTTCAGATTTTCCATGTAATAACGTTTCCAAAAATGTATAGGTTTGCTAATCTACCATGATTTTGAACGAAAAAACATAGTGAACCTGACTATAAAGAGGTGCTGCCTGCCCAAAACCAAACCAACTAAGCTCTAGATGAATACAAAACGGGGTGAACTTGAGCATAGACGAGGAAGTTATCATCTTCTACTGCATAGCATATTCTGTGCATGAGGCATGGGGGATGCACACAAAAAGGAGAACGTTTCATGGATGAACTTGGTCATCGAAAGGTGATCCTACTTTAATGATGGTGGACACTGAGTCATGGGAGGACTCCATCCCATCTTCTGAAACCTGCAAATGGAGATCGCAACCACGGTCTCTCGCAAAGAGTTGGTGAGTCATCGCCGGCAGTCCGAACAAACTTCCAGCTTCTGCCACCTTCAGTCGAATGTCAAGACACAGCCAGCCAGTTTGTGAAAGACTTGGGCAAAAAGGATTTCCTGGCCGATCCAATCACAAGAAGGTGGTTATAATTTGGGCCGTTGAAGAAGATCCCTACAGGTTTGCAGCATTTTGACAGTCAGAATGATGACACATAGGTCTGCAGGGTAGCCCATCAGCAGACTTCTTAACATCTCTGCTGCTATGTTACATCCTTTGCGGGCTTTCATTCAAACTGAAAAAACACTGTAGTGCCAGCAGGGTGCACTGAATCATGACGCAGCTGCCTTTCAGAAAGATGAGAGGCCTGCTGTTCTGTTTATCAATGATTATGGAAAAAGGTGCAACGGCATCTTTCCTAAAAGTATAACATTGCATTGGATGAAATAGCCTAACAAAATATGTAAACGGAATAAGTGAATAATACGATCCACCTACAAAGCTTTCATCCGCAGCCAGCCCAGAGGGGAGTACTGCTCTCCCCTTTGGGCTGGCTCCCCTACCACACGTCTTGCCCAACTTGGCGCCACGGAAACCAAGGCCTTCAAGAATATTGGAATCTCCTGCGATGAAGCCGAGTCTATGGTCCTCGTCACTTCGCCATCACAGACAGGTCGGTGGTCTCTGTCTTCAACCGCCTCCTTTCTGGTCTCGAACCATATGCCCTTTCCATGCTTTGTCCCCCCCCCCCCCCATAGGGTACACATGGTCCACCATCAAGCCTACCTAAATCCAGGATCACTGCTCAACTCCACTCGTTAGCCACCCCGCTCCCTCCCCCCCCCCCCCCCCCCCCACACCCCAAACCCTCCTCCTTCCAAATCTCCAGTTTTTCCCTCTGTATGCATCTTGTCCACCTCATGCATCCTCTCCTGCCTCGCTTTCCTCCCCACACCCTTTGTTTGTCAACCTCCCTCTGTCTTGGACTTCGGCTCTGCTATTGGTGCCCCTCCTCTGCTGTTCATTTTTGTCCTGCTGGGTCCTGATCCTTTCAGTGTACTAGTACTAGCTCTTCCATGATCTTAGACTATGTATAAAAAAGAAAAGTAAACAGGAAGTGAATGTGAAGCAAGTTTGGTAGTACTACAAGATAAGTGCATTTTGTAGTACCTGGAGGGTAAGTGGGGAAGCGTACACCCTGGTTG
Organism: Myxine glutinosa; assembly: GCF_964187855.1. Taxonomy (NCBI): domain Eukaryota; kingdom Metazoa; phylum Chordata; class Myxini; order Myxiniformes; family Myxinidae; genus Myxine; species Myxine glutinosa. The sequence goes on from NC_136267.1 coordinate 49,128,298, forward strand.
CGAGTGTCCGAAGCTCCCGGTCAGAAAGGTGTCCAGACAGGTCAGTGTCCAATTCTTGAAAGAGGCGAGCGATGGAAGGCTGGCGAACCGCACCCATCAAGTAGTAGTAGTAAGAAAATGAGAACTGCATATCATCTCCACGGCGGACTTTGTGGGAAGATGTTTGCTCGAATTGCTCTGGAAATCTGAGGCATTACGAGATAAATAGGTTTACCTTTCTCTCTCTCGAACACACTTTATGTGCAGGTGACACAAATGTTAGTGAACATTAACATCAAAATTACAAATTTTGGATATCAAAGCAATTTTGTGATGTACAAACTTTGATAATTGCCATGAACAACAACAATTCCGGATCAAAGTCTTATTTGTATCTTTGTGTGATCAATGGCAATCGGGTAGCTGTGATGTCAGAGGTGACACAAGATTTTCGTTGATGTATATTTAGCCGGTGATGGACTGCAATTTGTGAGTTACGCTTTTAGGGGATTAAAAGTGTGTCGATTTCAAACTTTCTGAAAAATAACTGCAATCGTTAATGCCTAAGTCACACATAGGCGGATATTTTGGTGACTACTGGCGACTGCCGGCGATCAAGATTTTTCGGCGACTACTGGCGATTTCGGGCGGTCAAATATGGTCAGGCGGCAGTATGGCGACTGCAGGCGGCCACATTGCGACTGCATTGCGACGACGCCCCGAGTGGGATGGCGACTGTTGAAGATCGACGACGACTGCATTGCGGATGCACGGCGGCAGCGTGGCGACAGTCTGGCGGCTAGATTACGACCGATGGCGGATCGCGGCGACTGCATTGGGGCCGGGTGGCGGTTTACTCCGACGTCCGCAAGACTGCAATAAGACCGCCGGCGATTGGAGACGATTCACACAACTTTTTAAATCTTTATTTCTCTATTTTACATTTCACTTTATTCATTTCAATGATGTATGACATGAAGCATAAAGATGTTTGATGTACAATAAGAAAGTTAATAAAGATGTGTCATTGTAATGTAATAATCAAACTTTTCTGCAGGGAGAGAGAATGGAAATAAAGTCCAACAAATTATTTCCACTGGTCCCAAGTCCCATAAATAAAGTTTCCAAAAGGACCAAAGTCCCAAAAATAAAGTTCCCAAAAGTCCCAAGTCCAAACAATAAAGCCATATCCTTGTCGGCACCACAGGACCTCACTCCACGGAGACCCTCACACCATCCTGTCTTGCCATGGAATCGTGGTATGTCATAATGCAGTCGCCAGGCAGTCGTATCTCTGTCGCCAGTGGCCGTAACTCGGCCGCCACGAGTCCTACTGCTGTCGTCGTCAGTCTCCCATAGCCGCAGGGGAGACGTGGCAGTTCTTCTGTAGTCGATATGCAGCCGCAACAGTGTCGGCCCGTAGTCGGGAAGATGCCGCAGGAAGGCCGTATGGCATTCGCATCTCTGCCGTGCTAGCTGGTGGGGCGATTGCGGAAGACTATGAGCGACTGGGTTGCGGCCGCTTTACGCTCTTATTACGGATACCGACGACAGCATGGCGGTTCCATCACGACAGCATGGCGGATTTTTTTTGAGTGCGACTGAACGCGCCGTTTTTAAACATTTAAAAAAATATTTGGCCCCTTTGCGGCTCTTGCCGACTGCAGCCGACCTGGGGAGGATAACCACGACTACAGGCGACCGTCCATTACGGTTTCATTACGATTGTCGGCGGGTGGTGGCGATTTTTCCAGTCGCCAGTAGTCGCCGACAAATCCGCCTATGTGTGACTTAGGCATAAGGTCTAGCCAAAACAATGTTCATCGCCATGGGAGCAAACCAGTGACCTGCCATTTAAAAGTGAATTAGGTTCTCATCCAAACAGTTTCCAATATGTCGTTTTATATAATTTATCAGAAGTTACTGCTCCTATCAACAATCATCTTAACCTGCTTGTTAGTCCCCTACCGGGAGGGGTCTATAGATTTGCTCTCTGTCACACCTGTGGTTTTCTGTATCTTTTTCATTACCCTTAATACCCATTACATTACCCATTACCATTACCATTACCCTTGAAGCTGGAAGGTGTGAAAACATTTTGTTACCTAGGAGACATGCTGAATGGAGAAGGTGGATCAGACTCGGCAACGGTTGGTAGAGTGAGATGTGCATGGAAGAAGTTTCGGGAACTGAGTGGCGTGCTGATGAGGAGGGGAGTGTCGTTGAAGCTGAAGGGAAAGGTGTATGCTGCATGTGTGAGAAGTGTTATGATTTATGGGAGTGAGACATGGGTAATGAACGTAGCGCAGCAACGAAGGCTGGAAAGGGTGGAAATGCGAATGGTTCGGTGGATGTGCGGAGTATCGTTGAGAGAGAGGAAGACAAATGATGAATTGCGAAAGATGATGGGAATAGAGCCTGTGATTGATGCTGTGAAGAGGAACAGGTTGAGATGGTTTGGTCATGTGTTGAGGAAGGATGAAAGTGACTGGTTGAGAAGAGTGATGGAAATGAATGTAGAAGGAAGTAGAGGACGTGGAAGACCCAGTTAAGACTTGGCTAAAGATGGTGGAAGAAGAAATGCGGGCAAGGGGGTTAACAAGGAGAGATGCAGAAAATAGGGCAAGATGGAGAAGATTGTCATGGGGACCGCAAGGCTAACCCCCGCTCTAGCAGGGAAAATGGCCTTAAAATGCATGTTGTTGTTGTTGTTTCATTACCCTTAATCATATTCAACTGAAACTTGGAACATGGCTTTATTATCCTGCAATCACAAAGCGAAAAGCCGGGTTAGGCATTCGGTTGCATACATGCGTACGTGTGGCGTACATGCTGCATTTTTAAAATTCATTTTCTCAGCAACCGTTGGTCCGATTGATACGAAATTTTACCATAAGAGTGCCTCCGCCTGTAGAATTTTTTTTATTCATCATTATGACATCATAGGTGACATGGTACAGACGCCACCTCTATATCTCCCAAACCGCTCAATGGGAAAAAAATTTAAGCATGGCTCATTGTCAAGTACTCCCCATGAGGAATAAGATATGTTGATGATGCCATCAGTGCCTTCATTATGACGTCATAATTCGACAAGTATAACGCTTGATCTGATCAGTATGAAAAAAAAATTCCTCTGCAACTGTTAGTCTGATGGAGACAATTTTCAGAATATGAGCGGCTCCTGTAGAATTTTTTTAAATGATAATTATGATGTCATATGTCACATGGTACTGGCGCCATCTTGGAAAAATCGAAAAAAGTTACACCTCTATATCTCTGAAACCACTCCATGGAAAAAAATTGAGACCTGGCGCATTGTCAACTACTCCCCATGGGGAATAAGATATGTTAATGATGATGTCTGGCGATATATCCACAAAACTCCTTCTCAGTAGTGAGTTTTATTGAAATCAAAACGTCCACGTAATCTAAATGGAGATGAAGCAATCATTAGCAAACGGTCAAATAAAACCCTATAGAAAGCAAGCCATTTAAAAGAGTGCTCATTCTGCTTACCAGCTCGGATCGGCACAAAATACAGACAGTTCTCGCACGCATACCGAACCCCTTATATATCATTCCTTATCTCAACCACCAGGGAGGAACTGCAACAGATCACAACCATTAATTTCATTACATTGTCATCGGTACCTTCGTTATGACGTCATAATTCGACAAGTACAAGACTTATCCGATCATTATGAAATTTTTTTCCTCAGCAACTGTTGGTCTGGGACACAAAATTTTCACCATAGAAATAGAGGCATAGTTGCCTCCTCCTATAGAATATTTTAATGATAATCATGACGTCATAGGTCATGTGTTACAGGCGCCATCTTGGAAAAACCGAAAAACGTTGCACCTCTATATCTCCAAAACTGCTCCATGGAAAAAACTTGAAATGTGGCTCATTGTAAAGAACTCCATATGGGGAATAGGTGTTGTCAACAATTACGTCATTGGTGCCATAATTATGACGTCATAATTCTACAGGGACAACGCTTAGTCTGATCAGTTTGAAATTTATTGAACGTGATCTATGCTACAATTATATTAGAAAATATAAATTTATGATGGCATCGCTCACATGGTCTGGCAGCCATATTGGATCAAAGAATAAATAAATAAATAACGTTCAAAAACAGAAGAGTTGGCCCGCACCAAGTTGACTGCGCAGGGTAAGTATTCTATGAAAACCATTTAGTTATGATAAGATACAGAATAAGTTTGAGTTTCGGGGTGTTTCACCAATTTTTTTTTCAACGGAATTATGCTCTTTTTGAACTTCGGAAATATCACATATTATACATGGGTCAGTTTACAGCTGCTTTGACTCCACCCCACTGTTTTACACCCATTGGCTGGACAGCTGGCCTGACTCTACCCGAAATTAAGCAGCACAGATCGGCAGGCCTCAGACCCTAGGTCTGGATGTTAGTCCATGGCCCAGTGCAATTGTAATTATTCCAGTTATATAACTACGATGTATGAAATATGCACATAAGCCGTACGCATGTTTTTGCTTCATGTACGGACATCGGGATATTATTTTTTTTCTGGCACCAAACGCGGCATTATACACTGCCCAAATAAAAGGATGGGTTTACTGATATTGATCTGAAACTTGGTAGGAGACATGTATTGCAAAGCAATTCTCACTCTTGCTATTCATGCCTTGCTGAGGTCATTATGAGATGCATAGAGTCTGCATTTGGTCAAAGTTGCTCTGCAATTGGAGACAAGAAACTATTTTTTGGTGTCTGGTTGTTGGATGCAAGCACTTTCTCCTATCACATTCAGAGAATCTCATTTAGATGTTCTTGTGGTAGTCTCCACACCGAGAGGCGGCATTAGGGTCATGCATCCAATGCAATTGCATGGGGCACAAAATGACCGATCCTGGCTCACACTCTTTCAAGACGGCCTCCGATGGCGGGGTCTCACACCATCGGATTTCCGCCAAAACATACCAACTTGTGAGTGGTGATAAACACTGCACAAAGCGAATGCTCTACCTCAAGGAAAGAAAGCATTATCACGTGATGAATCGATGAAAAATAATTTTTCACATGATGTTTAAATGGACAAGAGCACAGGACTACCGAAATTAACTTTTTTCATCACACAAGCAGCAGAACCAGAAAAGGGTCCTCGGTCTAGCACATTTTCTGGGGTGTGTTCCATTGCCTAGCAGCTTGTAGTGCGCTCCCCAAGTGGCTTAAGCACACAAGCTAGCAGTCCAACAAAACGGTTGATAAGGAATGGCCGGCTTGGCAAGCGATAGCAAGCCAATTGGTAATGGAACACACACATGGATCAGCTTTTTGCGAGAGTTTGTGTTTACGGCTGGTGTTATTTGGGGAGATTAGGGGGTTTACAGTTATTCTAATCACATAAAATAATTTGAAATATATCTACAGGAGAAGCCAGGGGGCATCACGTTATTCTTTTTATTACTGACAATTATTGTACTACTATTATTGTTAACATTATGAGATTGCAATACTGCAATGTTAATATTATGCTATTACTTTTGTCATTTGAAGTGACTTTGGAAATATGCCACAGTAAGGTGGAACTACGGTCAAGTTGATATATATACATATACATAGTGTTGCGGTTTTAGAACCCTCACTTGTAAATAATTCTTGTAAATATTCTATTTGTTAAAAGGTCAAAGGTCACACCCATAGTTAGGCCATATGCAACACGTAGGTCACCATAGGACTTTAGTTATCTCCTTAGTATGTGTTTAAATAAGGCCATGTTCCCAATAGTCGAATCTGCGTTGCATTAATCAAATAAGGTAGGCCCCATTCATCACATTCGAACCTCTCTCTCTCTCCAAGCTACTCCATCATGCCCACCTACAGTCGGGGCTTGTCCCTCCCAATTATATAACACGCCTTCGCTTGCCAGCAGCGTTCGCTGCATTGAGCCGTCATCGCTGCCTTAAGCGCTCGCCCCGGCCGCCATTACGCACGCGGTCAAGCTGGAGAAGAAGGGGGCGGAGCGCCAAGAACGAGGCGTGGCCCTGTCAATGTTCCGTCAAGGGCGGAGCCGGTGAGCCCTCGCTGACCAATCGGGGCTGAGGTAAGCTCACTGATAGGCGTGGCTCGATGAAGCGCGCATTGATTTCTAAGCGCGTTATATAAGCGCAAGCGCGAGGGAGCTCCATTGTTAACAACTGCGAAGGGGACCGTGGCTATTGAAAGGACTGCGCGGGGAGAGCTCGATTGCATTGTACGACCTCCTTTCGTAACGAACTGCGCCACGAGCCTTTGTTAACGGACTGATCCGGGAGCGCTCCATTTGATACGGACATTGAGTGAGTGGGAGAGCTGCGCTAACAGAGAGGGCACGGAGAGAGCTGCGTTGGAACGAACTGCGCTGGGGAACTCCTAATTCATAGGAACTGCGCATACGGACTTGCGAAGGACTTCCCCCCCCCCCCCCCCCCGCCATATGCAAGGTCCGGTCGCGCGCCAACGATACGCGCTAGCTGCCTGCCCAGGTTTTCGCCACGGTACGAGTCGACACCTGGAGCCGGACCTCAACGCCTGGAACCATCTGCTTGGACCTTCTCCTCCTACCACTACCATCCCGTGTGAGTCTGTTTGTCCGGGGTTGTAAGTAGGACTGTTTAGATAAGCTTGCCCTGTGTCCTTTGCTCTTGTATATTCCTTTCATTTCTTCTTTTGGGTTTTTGTACATAATATAATTAATAAACCCTTATTTGTTCTTCTTATTTTCTGGGTTTTCTCTTATTCGATCGTTTGCGCTTTTCTCAATTGACTACCTGTGGCACGATAGGAACCGCTCAGGATCGGGTTTAGTTTTATTGTTAATGGCCCGAGTCACCGGCTCGCTTCGCTCGGCGTATCCATTAACGCTGCGGCTCGGGTGGGAGTTATCTCCTCGCTTACGGCCGGTGGTAGTACTTAGGTAATAAGACTAATTGGGCTTACAACCCTACTTACCACCGACTGGAAGTGACGTCATAGCTTCCAGGATTGGGGGACGGCTAGCTTACAAGACAAGGGGATTAACCCCCCACCTTGATAAGGGGAGAGCCGACCCCCGAATCCGCAGCAATATACACATACACACACACACACACACACACACACACACACACACACACACACACACACACACACACACACACACACACACACACACACACACACACACACACACACACACACACCTTCCCAAGGTGGAAAAAGGCAACAAAACATGGGAATTCCTCCGAAATCTTTGCAGGCAGGTCTAAAGCAACATAGGCTAAGCGAGTGTAAAATAACAGTGTGTCCCGTTACTCATGATACAATTGAGGGTTCTGAAGAATCACTCACAATACTCTCCCACCACCGTCGGGAGTGGTGCTATATGGTACACATTTACGAAGACAATTTGCGTCGCTCCACTTTCGGAACCCCTAGTGAGGGGGCCAAATTAAGTCACTACAACCTTTGAGACATGACCCGTAGGCCGCTTGGCAAGTTTAGTTGGTTGAGATTGCATAAGTAATGACCGGATACATCGATGTCAGATAGACTGTCAACGGACACCAAAATGCGTATTATAGTGTGATGACAGATTAACACCACTCGGGCTCACATGCCACCCGCTCCCCCCCCCCCCCCCCCCCCCCCTGAAAATCCATAACACACTCTGGGTAAAGTTTCATCATCCCCAAACTGTCTGGAACTCCTCAGAAATCCACCATTTTGGTTGATGACCCTGAAAGTCTGTCAGCGATCCATTTCTGCCAAAGTTTTCTCCTCTCCATCGCACCCCCCCCCCCCCCCCCATCCCCAATCCCACATTCATTGTCAATTCCCAATCCTGCCCACAAGTGCCTCTTCTGAATTTGACTCTACCATGCTCCCCTTTTTATTTCAATCCAGAAGCCTGTCTTTTATTTCAATCTAGAGATGGAATGCAATAAAAAAAATGAAGGAGAGGATTCAAATGGAATGACCTTGAGAAGGGAATATAACGGGTTGCCGTGGAAGGAGGAGGTTTTGGTTTGATTTGTGTGTGTTGCGAGCGGAAACTCGAGAAAGGTATGATGCGGGAATGCATAACTAGCTTGCTTCTGAACGATGAAATGCTGATAGAATCTTTGCTATAGTTCTGACATTATTCTATGTTCTGTTTACACAGGGTATGTTGAGATAGATTTCAATGAAGCCTCGTATCTGGAAACAGAGGTCTCGACTAGATTTCATAACATGGAATATCTTGACCGCCCTTCCAAAGAATCCCGATGGCATCCCATGAGATCTGATAGAAATATGGTAAGAGCTTCATCAAATCTCTTGAGGACCTTGTGTGAGGACGGGTTATGTATTCAGAGATAACTGCACCAGACATGCAATTCAAGATTTCAACAGAACTGCAGTCGGACAATATTTAGTGTGTGTGTGTGCATTTTACTATTTTCCCACGCATTTTAGCGGCCTTGTGCAACTACTACAACGGCGGGAAAGGAGAGGTCTCCACAATAAAGATTTAAGCAGTACAATTTCCCAAAGCCTGAAATCAATCATTGTACGAAGAGAATTCCAAAGTTTCTTTCGTCGAATAAAGAAAATTCCAAAGGTTCAACTGCACTCACTCATCCTGCAGAGCTTGCATGATGTCTTTTTGAACGAGATGAGGCATGTGAGCGGGAACACGGCGCCCATAGAAACCGAAATGCTGGTTGAACAACGAATTCACATGACGCAGGGAATCCCCGTAAGTGTCGAGCAGGCGACGTGATCTCGGCCGGATTTGTATTCCACGGTCACCTTCTGCTTTCCCGTCACCTGCAGCTCCTTGTCCAAGTCGACCTTCTGGCCCCTTTAAGAGCAGACGGGCACAAAAGTTAATACGTTAGGGCACAGCAATGGTAAATTCTGATTTACAGAGCGTTTGTGTTGCCAAAGCAGGTTCTTGGCAAGAATAATATGGGTTGGTTTTTCCCAGCAGTAGTTAGGGCAAGAATTTGGAATTTGGCCAGTGTGCCGGCGATAGCTCGCCTACTCTTCAATGAAGGACACCGTGGGATCTTTGATGTCCACCAACTAATGCCGGCAGACAGAACGCCCGTTTAATGTCCATCAGAGTGGCAGCACACACATTGATGAATCACCCTCCCTATGAAACACCAGGATAACAGTTTATAGCTGGGTCTAGATTGGAACCCAGGATAGACAGCTTAGAGGCGAGTGTGCAAAACCTCCAGGGTCAAGACCATCCTGCCAGCCACATGATAAATACTATTTAAAATATACATCATCTAGGGCACAACAAAGCCAACAGCAGAGCGGAGTGAGAAGGTGGGCAGAGAGAGAAGGCGGGCGGAGAGAGAAGGCGGGCGGAGAGAGAAGGCGGGCGGAGAGAGAAGGCGGGCGGAGAGAGAAGGTGGGCAGAGAGAGAAGGTGGGCAGAGAGAGAACGTGGGCAGAGAGAGAAGGCGGGCAGAGAGAGAAGGTGGGCAGAGAGAGAACGTGGGCAGAGAGAGAAGGTGGGCAGAGAGAGAAGGTGGGCAGAGAGAGAAGGCGGGCGGAGAGAGAAGGCGGGCGGAGAGAGAAGGTGGGCAGAGAGAGAAGGTGGGCAGAGAGAGAAGGTGGGCAGAGAGAAGGTGAGCAGAGAGAAGGTGAGCAGAGAGAGAAGGTGGGCAGAGAGAGAAGGCGGGCGGAGACGGACAAACAAGGGACGCAGGTAATGATGAGGGTTAGGGGAGAAGGCAAGGGGTTGCCAAGATAGATACATAAGCAAAATCTTTGGGAGGGGTGGGGGTGCTTTATCGAGTGTAGAAAAGATCGTGGTTTTGGATGGGGTATGACCTGAGATGGTTGTGAACAGCTGTCTTGAAGCCCGGGAGAGAAAAATGAGATTGAAAAAGAGTGTGGAAAGCGGTTCACTAGGAGGGAGTTTCTGGTCGACCATGCGCGTCCTGCAACTACTTGGGAGGGAACAGAGCACAGATAGTGCAGAGTGTGCAAGACCAGAAATGAGGTCGAAGAAGACAGAGAGACCACTGACCTGTCGGTGATTGGGAACTGATAGGCCCATAGACTCAGCTTCATCGCGATAGATTCCAATGTCCTTGAAAGCTTTGGTATCCACAGCGTCAAGCTGAGGAAGGTGTGAGGCAGGGGAGCCAGCCCAGAGAGGAGAACAGTACTCCATCAGGCTGCGGTGAAAGCGTTGCAGGTGGATAGGAGCTCAGGTGTGCCAAGGAAGGACTGTGCATGATGGAGGATGCTCGGGACCTGGCTTTTGAGGCCAACTTTGAAATGTGGATCATGGCTGAAAATCCAAGAGAGATCTTTGAAATCCAAAGAGAGATCATGGCTGAAAGTAAGACCCAAGAGTTTGAGTGACAACCTCTGAGATGGTTGTTGAGAAAGTATATGGGAGGGTTTGCAGAATGGTCCTTTCAGAGAGACAGAGAGTGAGTGTGTGGGATTTCCCAGGATTGAAAGACATGTTCTAAGTGTTTGACCAGATTGTGATTGCGTCAAGGTCTGAGGAGAGGTCTGAGCTGCCTGTCTGTCAGAAGAATGAGGGACGTCACGGCAGAGAGTGGAGTCATCAGCAAAGAGAAAAATAGGATTTTCCAGAGTCAGTGAGATCATTGATGAAGATTAGGAATAACATGGGGCCTAGATAGAACACAGCCTTGGGGTACACCAACTTTGACAGGGAGAGAAGAAGAAAGGATTCCGTCGATAGCCACATGTTGGCAACAAGAGTGGAGGAAGTCAGTAAACTAAGAGCCGAGTTGGCCTTTGATGCCATAGGATAGGCAGAGAGTTTGGAGAGCAAGGCGGTAATGTCAGACTGTATCGAAAGTTTGAGATTTTCCCAGAGAGACGGCCATGATCTCCTGACTGATATTGAGGGCCCCCATCCATTGTTGGGAGAGTAGAAGCAGCATGTCCAAGGCAGAGTGACCAGGTCTGATTCTGAAATGATGATCGGAGATGAGGTGTTGGAGAAAATAAATTGTTTTATGTCAACTGCAGTGATGGATTGATGACCTTGCCCCTGATGGGAAGCAAGCTAATTGGTCTGTAAACAAGCGGATCCGTTTTTGCACCTTTGCTATGGAATGCTGTGATGTTGTCATGTTGGCCGATTTCCAAGCAGATGGAATGACAGGGTGAAATGACCTGGGGTAAATGACCAAGAAAAGGCAGAGAGAGGAAGAGGAAGTGCAAGAGCAGCAGAGAAGAGGCCGTCCGGTTCAGTTGCAGTCAGAATCGAGGGTTGCCAGAAACTTTTACACCTTCTCAGGTGCAAAATCCACAGAATCCAGGAGCATTTGGGTAAGACTGGGTAGGGTGGGTACAGGTACAGATAGGGTTAGGGACACATTTTGAAGCAAACAGAATTGAGTCGTTCAGCCTTTTCATGAGTGGAGTCGACTGTGGTGCCTTGTTCAAATTGTTTTATAGCAACTGCCTCACCACAGGATTCAGAGTACCAAGATTGGGAGGATGGGTAAGATAATTGAAGATGAGATGGGATGAATCTGTGCATAAGAGAAAGCAAATTTGTAGATATAGGAGACCAGTTCTGAAGTGTGATGGCTGCTTGTCCCTGCCAGTTTTCCCGAGTGAACTACCAGACTCACCGGTGTTGAGGCTACTCTCTGAGAATGGCCAGAGAGATGTTAACCTTTACAAGCACATGATCAGATGAGCCAGTTGGGGCAGAGGATGAGCAAGATACATTGGTGGGTAAGTTGGTCATTAGCAAATCCAGAAGAGAAGATTTTTCCATTGGGAAAAATCCTGGTGGGGAAATTTATGGATCGAGTCAGTCCCATGGAATCACAGAAGTCCTTTGCAGAAGTGCCATGGCTGGTGAGAGAGGTACCAACACCGAGCTAATTAGAATGATGACAACAAGTCACCACATATGAGGAAGAGAGTTGGGATGAGTGATTAAAAGTTGCTCCATGTCATCTGAGAGAGATGTAGATAGAGTTGTCACTGTTGGGAGGATGGTACAACACACAGACAAACATGAGGTGGGAGCGGAGGGTAAGTCACAGCTGGAGGTACTCATTGGGTGTGGGAGGTATAAGAGCAGTACACGGAGAATGAGAAATGGAGTTCTTGATGTACAGTGTGACTCCGCCACCAGAACGTGGTCCAGGTCCATCAAACCTGAGGAGACGATAGCCAGGGAGAGACACTAAGGAGTCAAGGACATCCAGTGGAAGAAAGATAAACAAATGATGCCTGGTTTATCGGCAGCGGCCTGGATTGAGAGATGTCAGGTTTCAACGGAAGCCCTGGATGTTTGAGATCCACACAGTTAGAGATAGGGGGAAGGAGGTATTCGGATGGTGCAATATGTGATGGGAGACTTTGAGATGGGTGGGATGCGGGGGAGGTTTTGACTATGTGGGGTGAGGAGGAATGGTTTAGACTTAGAGGGTGTGATGAGGAGGAAGCATTGAGAGGGAGGGGTGTGGAGGGAGGCAGAAAGGAGGGGCATTAATCCTTAGGGTTGGGGTGGGGGTGGATGCTTTTCCTGTTTCCATATTCCCAATTTTGATAAACAGAGATAAAGATCATGGGATGGATTAGAACACATGCTAAATGCATGGAGAAATGATACACTGTATCAGAGGGAGTGAGGGGGAGGGTGGGTGGGGGAAGATTTGTGGACGAGGAGCAAAGCAGACAAAAACCTCAAAAATAATACTTTTGTAAAGAAGAAGAAGACGTATATAGTGTTGGAGAAGCAGAATGGCTGCAGCATTTGTGAAGGAGAAACAAGGGTTGAAATGCATTCTTAAAATGAATGATTGAAGAAGAAGAAGCATTTGTATCATTTAATGTAGATTCCGTTTAGAGAGAAGAGGGTGTGGGGAGGAATGTAGAACCAGAAGCAGAAGGAAATTCAATACAAATTATTATCGTTATGGGTTGAAATGAAATATGAAATTTTTTGTTTGTTTGTTCCGATTTTTTGAAACTAGGAGAAAATAGGATTACAATTATGAACTAATTGCATCTTATTAAGGTACACTATTTTATTAATTTTACTGTTCTCTACATCATCACCTTTGTCAGCTTTCCAAAGTAGTTGGTCTTCTCCCAAGGAAGGAAGCCATGAGGTTTTTGTGACGGCATGCTTATGCTCTTTTCATCAGGCAATCCGTCATCGCCCTTCTTGAGGAAGAGTGAAGATTTTTGGCTTTTGATTGCTCGTGAAGGAACGGTGACACGATCTCCAATAACATAGTTCAGAACCTCATTTCTTCTCTGCTTGTTGCCCGGCTTGTGCACCTCTAACACCCGTCCCGGCTCCTGTGTTTTGTTACCCTTGTGCTCATTCCACTTTCGTATTTTAGGAAACATCAACCACTCAGGTACACCTTCAAACGGTTGCTCTTCTTTTCCTTTGGTCTTATTCCTTGTTGTTCTGTTAGTCACACTGAGGCTACCGTTGCTCGTACCAACATATTCCGGTGTCGCATTTACATGAGTCGCCCAAGTCAACGACTTCTCAATCCCCGTCGTGTCCACATGAATACTGAGATTCAGAACAAACTGTTGGCCAGAGTGATTAATCAGCGTGAAGTTTAACTGCAGAACCTGTGCAGAGCAATTTGGGGTGAGGATCACGTGGATGGAGCGAAACTTGTTCGTGACGGAGGCATGCCGCAGAGATGGGTTCAAGGTATACGCTCCGTTTATCACACGCTCAGCCACATGGGAATACGAGATTAGGAGTTGAGTGGCACCGTGAGGCGCGGAAAAAGATGTGGAGTTTGCACCGAGAGAAAGATTTGTCAGCTGGTCATAATTAGCTGTAAGACAAAGAAAAAGGCGTAACAAACAAGGGAAAGTGAGAAACATTAGATCCAAATGAAATTACACCATTAAGGATAACATGTTGAAATAAAACGAGACGTGTTGCAATGCGAATCCTACAGTTTCCACAGTCTCCGACATCAAAGCTGCAGGCCAACACATTGCACGCCTGGTCACAAAATCGATCAGCCAACCAAGACCATGCGCATCCAGTGTTGCAAAGACCGTCATCCCCTGCAAGTCCAGATCGCCAATCCATGGCGCCACCCCAGGCATGCCCACCGGCTCCAAAAGCAGCACCGCCACCACCCCGCAATATCCCAAACCTGGTGCGATTTTCTGGATGAAGAGAAGGTGTATGTGTGCGGAATGGGAAAAAAATGAGCATTAATGTTATGGCAGCAATGAATTAAACAATTTATTTATCTCATACAGCAATATGGTAAGTATGACAATAAGTATCTTTCCAACAGATGGAAAGTATGGATGGACTGAAGGAAAAGATGAACAAGTGGAAGGAATGTATGGAGACAAAGAGTCTGAAGGTGAATATCGGAAAGACGAAGGTGATGGCAAGTGGTAAAGCATGTGGTGAGGTGGAAAGAACTGGGAAGTGGCCGTGTGCTGTGTGCAGGAAGGGTGTCGGAGTGAACTCCATTCAATGTACAATGTGCGCTGAGTGGGTTCATCAAAAATGTAGTGGTCTGAGAGGGTCATTTACCAGTGTGGCAGCTACATTCAAATGTAAGGTGTGCACAGAGGGAGCTGCAGATGGAGGAAAGGTTGAGTTGGATCTTGGAGACGGCGTGAAGCTGGAAGGTGTGAAAACATTTTGCTACCTCGGAGACTTGCTGAATGGAGAAGGTGGATCAGACTCGGCAACGGTTGCTCGAGTGAGATGTGCATGGAAGAAGTTTCGGGAACTGAGTGGCGTGCTGATGAGGAGGGGAGTGTCGCTGAAGCCGAAGGGAAAGGTGTATGCTGCATGTGTGAGAAGTGTTATGATTTATGGGAGCGAGACATGGGTAATGAACGTAGAGCAGCAACGAAGGCTGGAAAGGGTGGAAATGCAAATGGTTCGATGGATGTGCGGAGTATCGTTGAGAGAGAGGAAGACAAATGATGAATTGCGAAAGATGATGGGAATATTGCCTGTGATTGATGCTGTGAAGAGGAACAGGTTGAGATGGTTTGGTCATGTGTTGAGGAAGGATGAAAGTGACTGGTTGAGAAGAGTGATGGAAATTAATGTAGAAGGAAGTAGAGGACGGGGAAGACCGAGAAAGACTTGGCTAAAGATGGTGGAAGAAGAAATGCGGGCAAGGGGGTTAACAAGGAGAGATGCAGATAATAGGGCAAAATGGAGAAGATTGTCATGGGGACCGCAAGGCTAACCCCCGCTCTAGCAGGGAAAATGGCCTTAAAATGCATGTTATATACAGCAAGTCACCGATTTACGTCGTATATGAATATGAATGAATGAATGATCGTTTTTAAGGCCATTTTCCCCGCTAAAGCGGGGGTTAGCCTTGCGGGCCCCATGACAATCATGGTTCCCTGTTTGAGGCAATGTTTTTATGGCCGGATGCCCTTCCTGATGCCAACCTTTAGTCGCCTCTTACGATGCGCAGGGATACGGTGTACCTATTCTAAACCGGGGTACACACCAGGATCATTCATCCCAGCAAGCTGGTACTCAATTTGCCGACCTCGGAAGGATGACAGGCTGAGTCAACCCCCCGGCGGTAATTCAGCGATCGCCCGGGATGTGAACCCAGGATCCTAGGATCCCAAGCCGGCACCCTAACCGCTAAGCCAACACCGCTAAGCTAAGTATATATGTTCCTAAAAACTGCGACGTTATTCGGATACGATTTCCCCATATACTGTACATAGTGTTATGATGAGGAAAATGTTTTGGTCACCCTAACTTCACTTAACCTTCACTCAAGTATACATTAGAGACAAAAATTAAACAAATCAATAAAGAACACGATTGAAATAATGTGTGTACACAAATAGACAATTTATTGGTGCAGGTTGAGAGTGTAGGGCCGACAGGGAGGAAGAGGCAGGCCTTCCTGCCTCGTCATCTGAAGATGTAAAGTTGTGAAGGTTAGCCTGTTCCTAGAAACCTTCGGAACCAGCCAATGCTTGCCCGAAACTCCTTAAACCCATCCACATCACTCGACGCACCCTCACTTTCCTTTAAATCGTGCCAGAGCCATTTCGTTTTCTCTTGAATCAGCGACAAACTCATGGGCACATTTCGCCGATTTTGGTCTTCCACACGTGTTTCTCCATTGTAGAGTCACTCCCATTCATAACATGTAATGCAACTCCTTGAGTAACACACTTTCTTTTAAATACTTCGGCCACCAAAAGTGGGCAGAGGTTATGTTTTCACCCCTATCTGTTTGTTTGTCTGTGACCAGGATATCTCAAAAGGTTGTGAACAGATTCAGACGATATTTGGTGGAGAGGTTAGGTGTATGACAAGGTGTACAATAATTTTTTTAATTTCTTAAGTGATTCATAATCATTGAGAGACAGGGCCAAAAATGATATACGTATGATATTTCAAAAAGTTGTGGACGACTTATGACAAAACTTGGTGGATGAGTTGGTAAGAGCAAGCCGATTAGATTTTGGTTCAGGTCTGGATCCAGATCCAACCCGATCAGTGGGATCCAAAACGTAAACTGCTCAGTCTGGCAGGGGTATGCGCTCTACTGAGTGTTATTCTAGTTTTTCACTGTTTTTACTCTGCTTCGCACTGTGATAGGCGGCATATACCCAAAGCACGACCAATGTCTACTGCACATTCTGCCTGTTCTGCATGCCTAATAGCGTCCAAATTGACGACTTGACAGGATTATTTTGGCTGGAGTACTTGCAGGAGTAGTTAGTTGCAACACGAATTACACTCATAGCTAAGGGCTCCTTAAAAGCTGCACAGTAAGTACACCAGAAAACACTCCATGTTGACCACAGGACAAAACGCATGAGACTGGGACATAAAGCAATGCGGCACCCACTGAGCGCTTGCCATGTCAGTTCTCCATGAGCGGGCGACACGATTTGTTACTTCTACACCGTTGGCAGACAGTATGCTATTTAAAATTTCCGCAAGGTGTACTACAGTACACTGTACCTAAAATTTTTGAATGACAATTAATATATCGGACAAACACAAATTAAATTAACGATTGTCCAATAATATTGTTACGGATCTCAGAGATGGCACTCCCCTTAGCAAGGGGGGGGGGGGTTAATCCCCTTGGCCTGTTAAGCTGGCCGTCTCTGGTCCTGGTACTTGTAACGCTCTTTTGCGGGGTGGAATTGATCAGGGTTATTGGTCAAGGTGTTCTCCCGAATACCTTTACCAATCCCTCCGCAAAACAGGGAGACAAGCACCGCTCGAACCATGGACAAGATGGTATTTGCCGAACGGGTTAGCAATCCGCGGCTCGAGCCGTTATCAAGAGACTAAACCCGATTCCGAGCGTTGGCCGAATCGTGCCACAGGAACTCAATTGAAAGAAGGGACTAAAGCGATCGGATGAGAGGAAGCCAAAGAACCAACAAGGGTAAAGGAAGAACACAGGTTTATTTCTATACTAAAAGAGGAAACGAAAGAAGGGCATTTACAAGGAGGAAAAAGCAGATACACAGGGCAAACCTTAAAACGATCTTATATTATACCCCAGACAACAAACAGGACAGACAACAGACTTACACGACAAGGGAATAGCAGGCAGGAATCACTGGACGAAGGAGAAGGGTCCGTGCAGGACAGCAGGGCTGGAAGGTTCGGCAGGGGGAAGGCACAGCAAGGAGGTCTGCTCCACGTATTCGGTGTCACACGGTTGGGCTTTCCGAAGCAGCTCCGCGCAGCTTTGTCTCTCTCGTGCCTTCTCACCGACTCTCTTATTCAGGTTGCACCTTCTCATCCAGCTCGTACCTTTTTCTCTCTCCTTCTTCGGAACCCTCTCACTCAACAACTGGCCAAGCAGTCCCTTGCAGCCGCTTTTATTGCTGTCTTGGAAATCAAGCCGCCGGCTCTGATAACACGCCTAACGGTTGGCTCACCGCGGTGCTGGTTGGCCGGTAAAGGCTTGCTGACTCCACCTCTGCCGATGCGTCGACGTGCCACGCCCGTGATCTGGCGGCTCCGCCCCCTTCTTTCTCGGCTTGACCGCATGGCCAATGGCGGCTTGGGGCAATCCAACGAGCCAAACTAAGGGGCAGCGAACGCTGCCTGACTGTCACTTTGAAGCGTGGGTGAGGCGATTTGGGGAAATTGAAAGGGACCTATCTTATTTGATTAATGCAACGCAGATTCAACTATTGGGAACAGGTCCTTAACTGAAACACATAATAATGAGATAACTACGGAGAGGTCCTATGGTTCGCTACGTGTTGTTCATGGACTAACTAGATTGCGATCTTTAACCAGCCCATTGATGGGGATATTTACAGGGGAAACATTTATAAGGGAATGCATTTACTAAATTTACTAGTGAAGGTTCTAAAAACCGTAACACAGCACCCGTTTTTCCTCTAGGGTCGTCTCGACCCGAACTAACTTTACTTAATGTGACACTCAGGTGTAATAGCCCTCTACTATTAACCTTACCCTGAGTGCGACAGTTTTAAAACAACTACGTATGTCCCACCTGCTACGTTGCATCCTACCTAACAGACTCACGCCCACAGAATAACCGAATTGCGGAATTATTCTCAAACTATACATTTACGGTGGGGAGCATTATTTACAAAACACTAATTTGTATTTAAACGGCAAACCCAGGACCTGTCATTTTGGGAGACAAAAAGAAAATATCTGCAAAAGAGGAAGAGCATGCACTGCACTGCACCGATACACCATACTCAAGTGCCTGGGGATGCACAATTGATATTGCAGTGCACCCCCGAGCACAAGAGCAC
Organism: Myxine glutinosa; assembly: GCF_964187855.1. NCBI lineage: Eukaryota > Metazoa > Chordata > Myxini > Myxiniformes > Myxinidae > Myxine > Myxine glutinosa. The sequence goes on from NC_136267.1 coordinate 49,147,064, forward strand.
CACAAAGCACCAAAGCACCATCAGCACCAATAAGCACCAGAAAAACCACACAAAGCACCATTCAGTGCTCATTTCACACATTTCAAATAAAAAGCAAACAAACTGTTGACCGGTTCTTCTGGTTTCTGCTCCTGCTCTGCTGGTCCGATGTTTCTTCCTGGTGTTGTCCTTTCTTGTGGCTTGCTGCCTATTTGACAATAATAAAAAGGCACAAAACGCATCCATTTTTATTTAGGGCCCACAGGGGCCAACTATGGGTGGTCCACCTGTATGGCAAAAAGGGTCCACCTCAGCGTGGTCCGCAAGCCAACTCTTCTCTGGCCATCATGGCCGGTCCCAGCAGAGGGGCCAGGCCCCAACACGTGGGGTCCATAAGGGTGTGGTGCTTAGCCACAGAAACGTGTGGTCCATAAGGTGGTGTATCGATTCAGGCAGGCTGTGCAGCGGCGGCTCGGGCACACAAGTGCGGCTCCTGCACGCTTTCCCCTCACTGCCCAGAGAGCACGGTCCATGGGTGGGGAAGGAGGACAAAGCAGAGTTAGCGGGGTGCAAGGGCACAAGGGTACACATCAACACAAGGTAATGCAGAGGTGAGGTGCGCAGGAGAGCGAGCGGAGAAAGCTCGTCCCTATCGTACGTCACCCCCCTGTCACCGACTCAACCCTTGCCCCCTTATCCCGTATTTACAACAATTTACAATTCGTCTCTACGTCCTGTCTCCCCCATATCTCCCCTAATTCCAAATTCAACAACAATCCCAATTTCTAAAATTTGCCATCAATTCCTCATAAGGAGGGAGAGATGGAACAAACAAGCACAATGTCACCACCACGTAATGATGCGTCTCACCATTCCAAAACATTTGCAAAAATCACATGGTGTGGAGTCTTGTCATCACCTCAGGTGAGTGGATGTAGATGGTGCGAAGAGAATTCAATCCTCACTATATTTCTAAATGGCTTTAACACTTTTACTCTACCCGGGGTCTTTCCCTGCCAAACCATTGGCCATCTTACACGATGTGGTTCTAAGAACCGAACTCCCATTGACCAAACTGTAGTGCCCACCAATTTGGGGTCTCACTCCCCCGATTCAACTCCCTATGCCTTCGCACAATTTCCGGGCTGGGTCGTGTGGCTCACCAGCAGGTCTACTCACCTGCACCCCTCCGCCACTGTAGTTGCCTCCGAGCTTACCTGCTCCTTACCCTAACCTATCTACCTGGGGAAGGCCCTCTGGCACTCTCCCCACTCGGTGCCCTCTCTGGCACTGGGCTACCCGGGTCCGTCCTCCAGATCCTCAGGCCCCATTCACAACTCTACTGGCTCCCAGAGCCCACCTGCGGCCTCACCTGGCCGACAGACTAACAGGGGTGGAGTGCCCATTCAATTACACTCACTAACAGGCCACACGCCCAGCCATTTCCACTTCACTAATGCACCATAGCTGGAGGATTTGTGCGCCTGCAACCCCCGCTACCGCACCCTCATTGCTCTCCTCCTCCAATTCCTCCCTGGGGTCCTGGATTGCCTCTAACTCCTCTTCTACCTCCCCTACCGGCATCCGATCGCCTTGATCATCCATGGCACGATTTAAATTTGGTGGTGTTAATAAAAATTTCGGCCGCTCCAGGTTTTGACCAAATTTTTAGATGTTCTTTTAAAAATTTGGTTCGGGTCCAAATCCCACTTCTCGACACCAATTGTTACGGCCAATAGCACAATTGGTGTCCAAAATTTGGTCTAAATAAATTTAGTCACAGGTTCCAGATCCCAACTCCTGACTACCAATTGTTACGGATCTCAGAGACGGCACTCCCCTTAGCAAGGGGGGGTTAATCCCCTTGGCCTGTTAAGCTGGCCGTCTCTGGTCCTGGTACTTGTAACGCTATTTTGCGGGGTGGAATTGATCAGGGTTATTGGTCAAGGTGTTCTCCCGAATACCTTTACCAATCCCTCCGCAAAACAGGGAGACAAGCACCGCTCGAACCACGGACAAGATGGTATTTGCCGAACGGGTTAGCAATCCGCGGCTCGAGCCATTATCAAGAGACTAAACCCGATTCCGAGCGTTGGCCGAATCGTGCCACTCAATTGAAAGAAGGGACTAAAGCGATCGGATGAGAGGAAGCCAAAGAACCAACAAGGGTAAAGGAAGAACACAGGTTTATTTCTATACTAAAAGAGGAAACGAAAGAAGGGCATTTACAAGGAGGAAAAAGCAGATACACAGGGCAAACCTTAAAACGATCTTATATTATACCCCAGACAACAAACAGGACAGACAACAGACTTACACGACAAGGGAATAGCAGGCAGGAATCACTGGACGAAGGAGAAGGGTCCGTGCAGGACAGCAGGGCTGGAAGGTTCGGCAGGGGGAAGGCACAGCAAGGAGGTCCGCTCCACGTATTCGGTGTCACATGGTAGGGCTTTCCGAAGCAGCTCCGCGCAGCTTCGTCTCTCTCGTGCCTTCTCACCGACTCTCTTATTCAGGTTGCACCTTCTCACCCAGCTCGTACCTTTTTCTCTCTCCTTCTTCGGAACCCTCTCACTCAACAACTGGCCAAGCAGTCCCTTGCAGCCGCTTTTATTGCTGTCTTGGAAATCAAGCCACTGGCTCTGATAACACGCCTACCGGTTGGCTCACCGCGGTGCTGGTTGGCCGGTAAAGGCTTGCTGACTCCACCTCCGCCGATGCGTCGACGTGCCACGCCCGTGATCTGGCGGCTCCGCCCCCTTCTTTCTCGGCTTGACCGCATGGCCAATGGCGGCTTGGGGCAATCCAACGAGCCAAACTAAGGGGCAGCGAACGCTGCCCGACTGTCACTTTGAAGCGTGGGTGAGGCGATTTGGGGAAATTGAAAGGGACCTATCTTATTTGATTAATGCAATGCAGATTCAACTATTGGGAACAGGTCCTTAACTGAAACACATAATAATGAGATAACTACGGAGAGGTCCTATGGTTCGCTACGTGTTGTTCATGGACTAACTAGGGTGCGATCTTTAACCAGCCAATTGATGGGGATATTTACAGGGGAAACATTTATAAGGGAATGCATTTACTAAATTTACTAGTGAAGGTTCTAAAAACCGTAACAATATTGTCGCGTGACTACCCTTGGTGAACACCGTAGGGTAACACGGATGACCGATTGCGAGACTTTACACTCCCGAGGCGAAAACTCAATGGCGGATTCAAGCTCAACACAAAGTTAAACACGCGGGAGGCCAGACGCAACGAGCTCCACAGCCTTATCTATTAAAATGAAACACCCAGGAAACTGCGTTCAAATATGTACAGAAAATAATATAAGGATTTATTATTGAAAAGTAATAACAGTGAAAAAAACACGCGCCGGTAATACTAATAACTAAATCGGGACGTCCCCACACGACTGATATCAAACACAAAACGAGGGAGATTAATTACGAAAAGAACACGTTACGTCGTTCAAAATGTACGCGGATTCGGGCTTATCTGGTCTTTCGTCGTCTTTGTGGCTGCCGTCCAACACCGCTCCTTTCGGCCCGATCGCACACCTCGCTCCAAGTTCCACGGCCCTCTGCGTCCGCCTCCAAGCGCCACCAGGCCTCGTCGGTCCAACGGCCCACACACACCACGAGCTCCTTTGCTCCAACGGTCCACCGCAGGGCTGCACGAAGCAACCAAAACCAAGTGCCAACTGCCAACTGCAACGAGCTGTGGTCACGAATGTTCAACGAACCGTGTCCTGTGCCAACTCCGACGAACTGTGCAACGAACCGTGTCCTGTGCCAACTGCCACGAACTCTGGTACGGAACTGTAACAACGAACTCTGCGACTCAACCCTCTCAACTCTGGACTCCACTCGAACTGAACTCAACTCAACTCTGGACTCCACTCGAACTCGAACTCTGGACTCCACTCGAACTCCGAAATGGCGTCCGACCGTCGCCTATATTGATGGCCGATGACGTCACATTGGCGCGCTCCTCAGCCAATCATAGCCTCCCAACTCGCCCAGGTCACGCCCTCTGCGGCATGCGACTCCTGACATCTCCCGTCCGTGACCCCGCGGTCCTGGCATAACACGTGCCGGCCAGGTTTGTAGGCCTTTTGAGGTGTACACGGTGGCGGCCAATTATGGCGGTGTTTTTGACCTGGTTTCCTGCCAATTTAATACGAAGTCCTTGTCAGGGAAAGGGGATTATTTAATGTTGCGCTAAGGACCTAACTAATGTTTATGTGGTTTGCAGTGCCATAATGGACAAAGGTTTGACTACTAGGTGAGACTCACAGGGGCGTTACCTTTAATCCCTCACTATTTAACACTCGAATCTCCAGGTAGATCCACACTCATACATCTTACCCCGACAACCGCCTGAACATCAATAACTTATTACATGTAGAGTCCCTGTCACGACAGCCGAATACCTACCTATTCAGATCTACCTAGCTCTAGATGTTGCATTACCAAATTCATAACACAGCCCCCCCCCCCCTGGAACCGTAGCTCCTGCAAGGTTCACCGCAGGGCTACCATTCCAGCCTTAACACTTACTGTCACACACTTAATTAACCTATGAAATAAATCAGGAAGGGCTGTGGGAAGTGAGTCGGACTACCTACCTACACTTCCTTAACATGCTGAACCCCTTAACCATCATGCAAGTATGTACATCTTCTTCGTTGTTCCTGTGGAGGGAGGAAACAACAACACACAACACTAACTTAACCACAAAACTTAACCATCTTTCCAAAACTCAAAACTCTAACCTTTGTACATACCCCGGTCTACAGACCGCGTCCCCCGGTGGATGCCACAAGACTCAACCTTACCTGCGGGGCCATCCCCAATGCATCCCCCTAAATTTCCTCGGGCCCTGTCCAGATGTTACAGGTGAGTGACACGGCTCGGTGGATTTCGCCCACATTCATGCTACACAGACCCCTTAACCACTCATTCTCATTCCATAGGTCATCAAGGCATTGCAAAAATCAACAAAGCACTTATTCCCAATACACCCCCTGCAGGACCATGGCATTGATGTCATTCACGTGTGTGTGCATTCCTCAACTAGGCAGCGGGGAGGTACCGCACAAAAAGATGGTGGGGGCGCATCAGGCTGTGGTGCCCGCAGTCCCAAAAACAAGTCAACCGACTTACAAGTTCATTGCCCCCCCCCTTTACCTCTTGGCCCCATGACAGCCCAACAGCCCCTTTCCGCCGTTACCTCGCCGGTGAGGGTCTCCACACACACCAGGCTCCTTTGCCTCCTGCTTTCGCGCAGCAACACGGGTCACCGGGGGACTTCCTCACCCCGCGGCGCCCAACCAGACCCTCCACCGACGAGCTCCAATTTCCAGTTACCACCGGCTGCCAGGGGTAATTGCCGCAGAGGGGGGCCCGCAGGCATCGCTCCTCAGAGCTTGCTCTGTACCTGCGGACACACACACCTTCCCCACCCATGGTCCCCAAAACACACTTCCTCCCCCGCTGCCATTCAATTCTCCACACAACTCAGCACAATTCAGTACAATTCATAGATGGTGTAAAAGGTGTTACAAGGCTTGCCATGGCCTGCCAATGTGAAATCCCATTCACAGTTCGAATCATTAAATCCTTACACCTTTCCATTAGCACATTTCCAAAAAGCACAATTTATCGCCCCTCATTATCTCCAATAATCATCACTCACTCTCCAGGTTCCACTCTCACGACCACATCAAAACACCTAACCACAACACAAAAACATACGCCACCCACAAGACACTGTGGCTCCCATTCCATCCCCTCACCGGCCATGTCATCACTCTCACCCGCCTCCCAACTCCAATTTACATGTCCCCAATTTCCAAAGCAAGTCCTGAAGCCTGGGACAGTACTCCTCAAAACACTCACCTCAAGTGCAGGTAGTTGCAGGTTGGTCAGGTTCAAGAGTGCCATCCACCCTTCACAATCCCAAAATTTCACATTGGGCCTACCAAATACTTCCAAATTTCTCTTTCGTCCCCACTACACTGGCAGGTATGTGGATCCGCATCCAACGGTGATCATCACTACACAACTACCTGTGGCCACGACAGCTCTGCACCTCTACCGTGCAAGGGTCACCGGGACAAGGTGAGCAGTCAAAACGCCAACATGGCCCATGAGTGTCCATAAGGGTGCGACCCACCATCCATCCTTCGGCCCCCCTGCGAGGAACACAGCTGCAGCAGCCCCAGCTGGCCAATGTGGTGAGCACTTGCTGCCACAACACACACTACCGCACACACAACCTCGGCCCTGGGGGGCACGGTCGCAGTGCGTGGCATCCCTACAGCCACGTCCCCTGCACCTCCCCATCATCCCCCAGTCCGACTACAGAACTGCAGCCCCCCAGTGCTCACCCACACTTGACCACACCAAGGTCCAGTCAACAGCCATGCTCCACCAGGAGACCCACCCAGAAGACATGGTCCACACACCTCGGACACGCACAGCACCACGTTGACCCTCAGGCTACACAACTACATCCCCATCATCCCGCGTCCCAAATATCAGCACAGTTGCCCCCGCAACCAGTTAAAAGCTGTGTCTTGCTACCCTATTAATTTCATCACAGCCTCCAACACTTTGGTCTACACACCTGGATCAATAATGGCGTCACTGTACAGTGTCCACCATGGCATTTCAAAATCCACCCTTAAATTTCCATCTAACCCACAGATTACCCATGCCAAACATGTCACCTTTTACTAACCTCACCAAAGAAGGATGCTTTGCCATACACATGCCAGCCGAGCATGGCCCATATGCTCGGCTCGTTACACATCTCCCGATTCACATCCCCATGGCTCTCTTCCCAACCCGAGAGTCCATAAATCATAACGGAGCATCTGTGGAAGGTCACTCACACCATCACGTTCCACAGATGCCCCAATGGTTGTCCGGCAGGCTATCTCCATCCCTGTCCATTCGGTTTGACCCGCGTCCATAGACCAACCACCATGCCAGGTCACCACATGCTGGTTGTCCCAGAGTCCCTGGAGGAGAGTGCCAGGCCGCATGCCCGGGTGGTCACCACATCAGTCCCAACCTGGCCATCTGCGGTGCCACCACCAAAGCGCGACCCACAACACCTCCCCCTAGTGGTCCTCAATAAATGCCAACCCAGACTTGAGAAACCACCTCGGACCCCTCTGGAGGTCTTAACCCCCACCAGGGTCCGGTGACCCTGCCGGCCCGAGCCACCAGCTCGGACGGCGCCCCGACGGACAAGGGACGCCACACTCCACCAGACCCCCCGTGGGACCCAGGTCGTACCTCGACACCCAAGGCTGGACCCCACGTCCAAATCTCGCCATCACAGCCCCCCAGCTGGCTGGCATACCCAAATTTTGAAAGGGGCAACTTTTGCCCGAGGCCATCACCCATGACCTCTCCATATCCAGATCCCGCAGCCCGGGGACCAATCCAAACCATGGCTGCTCCAAATCAATTTCCCATTGTAATTTTATTTTACAAATTTTCATTCCCACTGCCAAACCGCAGCTGCAGGGAACAACTTCTACCACCGGTTGTTCTGCCCCTCCCTGCAGTTGATCCAAATTCCCTACAGGGACCAAATCTCCAGAAGCTCTATCTCCCGATCCTCCAAGATCCAAATCCAGCCCGGAGCCAACACACTCCCCCAACTGGTTGTCCAATTTTGGAGCCTCTGTTTCCAAATAGCAGTGTACAGTGAGCGTCCCCTCGGTCATTCCAACCACCTCCTTGGACCAACTCACCTCTTCCCCCAGACTCCTTTGGGCCTGAACAAGCTCTACCTCCATGGGACTGTCACAGGTCTCCAGCCGCTGGATCAAATCATCCTCATCATTACAAATCATTCCTGGCCCCGCCAGGCTTTGATCAATATCCCCAATAAATACCTGGTCCGGCTCCATTGCACGGACCCCCAAAAACTCTACCCCCTCTTGCTCCGCACCACCGCCCTGGTGCTGCACAATTCCAAATTCATCCCCCGGTTGGGGTGTTGTGACATCCACACGGTCCCGATAAACAACCAGGCCAGAATGTGGGAAACATTCCCCATTACAACTCTCACATTCCAAATTTCCTTCCCCGCTCACCTGTGGACTCTCCACGTTTACCTGCAGGCATTCCCCCTCTACCTGTACACATTCCCCATCCACCTGTGGACATTCCCCATCCACCTCTGCACCTGCAGTCTCCCTATTTACTTCAATTGCCATCCCCGGTGCAATTCCCAATTTTGCCATTCCCTGTGCAATTCCCTGCTCGTGAGCAACATGCACATCTGCATGGGCCGTACTCTCTCCTGTTCCCAATCTAGCTTCCCCCTCTTCAGATTCAATTTTATCATTTATTCCCCGAATTTCTGTCAGGTTTCGCTCACCCTGTGGTGTCATGTCTCCCATATATTTTCCCAATCGCTCATTCAGTCGTTCATAGTGGGCCTTCATGTCTCCCCGAATTACTGCAAAGATTCGCTCATCCTCGGCCCTCTGAGCATTTATTAAATTTACTATGGTCTGGAGATCTATCGGGGCCGTCCCAGCGGCGGGGAAAGTTCCAACGCTATCCTCCTTATCCCCCATTTCCGGCTCACTCCCGACGCTGACGGAGGCCTCGCTGCGCACCTCCATTTCGTCGACCTCCGACATCCGCCTTTCGGAAGGTTGTTTCCCGCGCGCGTATTTATTTTAATACCAAAAACACAATTTAAATTTGACGAAGACGCGATATCGCGCTCCGTATGCCCAATTGATTATTAAATTTCTCCGCCTCGCCTATACAAATTTTGCGTTCGAACGTCGGACGCAATGTACGCCCGACCGTGTCGATGTCTCGCCGCGGACAAAAAAATTTGTCCGACGGGTTCAAATCCCACTCCTGACACCACTTGTCGCGTGACTACCCTTGGTGAACACCGTAGGGTAACACGGATGACCGATTGCGAGACTTTACACTCCCGAGGCGAAAACTCAATGGCGGATTCAAGCTCAACACAAAGTTAAACGCGCGGGAGGCCAGACGCAACGAGCTCCACAGCCTTATCTATTAAAATGAAACACCCAGGAAACTGCGTTCAAATATGTACAGAAAATAATATAAGGATTTATTATTGAAAAGTAATAACAGTGAAAAAAACACGCGCCGGTAATACTAATAACTAAATCGGGACGTCCCCACACGACTGATATCAAACACAAAACGAGGGAGATTAATTACGAAAAGAACACGTTACGTCGTTCAAAATGTACGCGGATTCGGGCTTATCTGGTCTTTCGTCGTCTTTGTGGCTGCCGTCCAACACCGCTCCTTTCGGCCCGATCGCACACCTCGCTCCAAGTTCCACGGCCCTCTGCGTCCGCCTCCAAGCGCCACCAGGCCTCGTCGGTCCAACGGCCCACACACACCACGAGCTCCTTTGCTCCAACGGTCCACCGCAGGGCTGCACGAAGCAACCAAAACCAAGTGCCAACTGCCAACTGCAACGAGCTGTGGTCACGAATGTTCAACGAACCGTGTCCTGTGCCAACTCCGACGAACTGTGCAACGAACCGTGTCCTGTGCCAACTGCCACGAACTCTGGTACGGAACTGTAACAACGAACTCTGCGACTCAACCCTCTCAACTCTGGACTCCACTCGAACTGAACTCAACTCAACTCTGGACTCCACTCGAACTCGAACTCTGGACTCCACTCGAACTCCGAAATGGCGTCCGACCGTCGCCTATATTGATGGCCGATGACGTCACATTGGCGCGCTCCTCAGCCAATCATAGCCTCCCAACTCGCCCAGATCACGCCCTCTGCGGCATGCGACTCCTGACATCTCCCGTCCGTGACCCCGCGGTCCTGGCATAACACGTGCCGGCCAGGTTTGTAGGCCTTTTGAGGTGTACACGGTGGCGGCCAATTATGGCGGTGTTTTTGACCTGGTTTCCTGCCAATTTAATACGAAGTCCTTGTCAGGGAAAGGGGATTATTTAATGTTGCGCTAAGGACCTAACTAATGTTTATGTGGTTTGCAGTGCCATAATGGACAAAGGTTTGACTACTAGGTGAGACTCACAGGGGCGTTACCTTTAATCCCTCACTATTTAACACTCGAATCTCCAGGTAGATCCACACTCATACATCTTACCCCGACAACCGCCTGAACATCAATAACTTATTACATGTAGAGTCCCTGTCACGACAGCCGAATACCTACCTATTCAGATCTACCTAGCTCTAGATGTTGCATTACCAAATTCATAACAATATGTTATATCAAAACGACGTAAGTAGACTTGACGTAAATCAATGACTTACTTAATATACATTTCAGCTTTGGAGCAACAATTTCTGGATGGGTCAGTCCCCAGGTGGCAGACAGGGGAATGACCTGTTGATACACAGGTTAGCCAGGAATGTATTAAATAAGTAGTCACAGACAAACTCATGGTATTTTTATTCAAGAGGTAGCAGGACATCCATAGATTGGAGCTAAGGATCTCCTCAGGAAATGCCACATGTCCAATGAGAGGGGTACCAGACAAGCAAAGGCCAACGTAAAGGCCAAGGCAGAGTAGGTATGTGGGTAGGTGGGAATTTGGTTGACAGTCCACCTAGGAGAAGGTAACTCTGATCTCAAATCCTCCAGCTATGGGGTAAATACTGATGAATGGGACAGAGAGGGATCCTCAGCTACTCTCAACAACCTTTCTATATACAAGAGTAAACCTCAATAAAATAACAAAAACTGATCCTCTGGGTTGGCGTGCGACACAGGGTCGCCTGCGGCACAGAGTCGCCAGATGCACAGGGTCGCGAGCTGCACAGGGTCGCGAGCTGCACAGGGTCGCGAGCGGGCCAGGCTTACGACAGCCAACGTTATGTTGGAAGCAAACATAATTATTGCACGATGGGATAATTTTCCTACAAGACAAGACATTGCAGGATGTTATCAATGAAACAACATACAGTTATTACTGCAGAAATGGGATTGAGGGGTCCTTTCATGTGCTTTTTATTCTCCTGAACTATTGCTATACAATTGCTTCCAGTATCTAAATAAATCAAGAAACCTTTGTAAGAATATTGTTGCGGTTTTAGAACCCACACTTTCTTGTAAATATCCCATCATTAAAAGGTTAAAGGTAGCACCCCTAGTTAGTCCACAAGCAACACGTAGGCCACCATAGGACTTCAGTTATTTCATTAGTATGTGTTTTAGATAAGGCCGTGTTTCCAATAGTTGAATCTGCGTTGTGTCAATTAAATAAGGAGTAGGCCCCATTCCGTCCATTTTGCGACCTCCCTCTCCAAGCGAAGCCATTACGCGCCCTACAGTCGGTGCCCTATGGCTTTCCCAATTTACTTTGCGCCTTTGTTAGCAGCGTTCGCTGCCTTAGCGCTCGCTCAACGCCGCCATAAGACACGCGGTGAGGCCCGAGAAAGGAGGCGGAGCGCCAAGAAGGTGTGGCCACGTCATCCAGCCATCAAAGGCGGAGCCGGTAAGCCCTCACCTGCCAACCAGGGCTGAGGTAACATCACCGACAGGCGTGGCTTTGGGGCCCGCGGAGTGATCGTGCGGAGAGATATAAAAAGCAAGCGCAAAGCCCTTTCATGAACTTTGAGGGGAGAGCGCTTGTTGTACGAGGACTTGTTGGAGGCGCGCGCGCATTGTAAGAGGACTCTTTGGGAAATGCGCATCAAACAGGACTGAGAAGAAGAAGGGCGCGCTTGATTAAGAGAACATTGGAGAGACGGCGTTTGGCACAAGTGTGCATCTATTACGTACGCCGTAGGACACCAGCTTCCCCCCGCTATATAACTGTCCGGTCGCGTTCAACTATACGTGGAACTGCCTGCCGGGTTTCGCCCGCTGGACCGGAGCCTGGACTCCATCGCCGGACCTTCCATCTACAACAATCAGCTACAATCCCCGTGTGAGTGTGTATGTTTGTCTGGGGTATTAAGCATAAGATTGTTCTAAGACTGCCCTGTGTGCTGCTTCTTCCTCTTCCTATCTTGTACATCCCTTTCGTTTCATCTTCTTCTTGTAAATTAATAAACCCATCTTTGTTCTTGCTATACTCTGGTTTCCTCTTGTCCGGTCGCATCCATCCTTTCTTCCATTGGGTAAACGTGGCACGATTGAAACCGCTTATAATCGGGTTTAGTCACTTTGTTAATAGCTCGGATCGCGGTTTGCTATCCGCTCGGCATTTTCCATCATATCCGTGGTTCGAGCGGGAGTTATTCCCTCGTTTCCGGCCGGCGTTAGTACTTAGGTAGTAATGAACCCCTAGGCCTAACAAACCCTACCCAACGCCACGCCGGGAAGGACGTTATAACCCCCAGGACTCGGGTCGGCCAGATAACAAGACAAGGGGATTAATCCCCCCCCCCCCCCCCCCTTGATAAGGGGAGCGCCGACGACCGAGATCCGTAACAATGTCATTATGAGACCGAGATGATGAGGCAAACAAAACAATCTCTGCACTCCAAGCACTGCCAATATCTTTGCTACTATAGGTTGAATGCAAGACCACTGCAAAAGTGTATTGAGCTTCAGGAGATATATGGAATAGTCGAGTTCAAGAGATGACACCATTCCACAACATAACTGAAGTATTACATGCAATGGATTTTATCAAGTAAAGGTTGCTAAGAGTATAATAACCGCATAGAAAATGAGGTGCAGCTGGGTGGAGTGTACCGCATTCACCGCTACCAGGATTAATCTTGGTAGACTGTATGCATACAACACTACTAAAGATCCGAGAAAGTCTAAAGAGTTCAGACCGATAAAGTAGTAAGGCATAAAAGTTTAAACAGGCATACATTCTTACCAGAACAGTCACCACCATCCCAGTCACATATAGAAAGGTTGCAAGCATGATCACAGTATCCGTCATGCACCCACGAGGGAGGACAGCCCTCAGCACAATTGGGCACCGGCCATGATAGATAAACCTGCACACGTGATAGATAAAGCACAAGGTCACATCACATCTCCTCACAATAAGAATCTCTGATGTTTTTAAACCTCCCTGGTCACTCTGTGCAGTCACCTTCTGCCCACGGCTGTGCGTGTAAAAATCTTCTGGCCATACATCTCTCGCCAAAAAGACGTCGTCATTGAAATACAAGAAGAGTGGGGAAATACCCGGAATACGATGCAGGTGGCTTTCAATTGCAGGTGAACTAAACGTTGGGAGATGCCCGATGTCTGGGAAGATGTCCTGTAAGTGGAGGTTTGGGAGTAAGAAGTTATCTGGAAAACAGATCACCAAAAGGTGAATGATGAAAACAGATGCTAATTGGTCAATAGGAGGGTAAAGTACAAGATCTCACAACCTCGTGAGTGACCAGGGAGACCCGTGGGTTGTCAAGGTCCAACCATGATGGGATCTGCCCATTTGTGACAATATGAATTCGGCGGATCCAGGGAGCATGACGCTCCAATGAGCGGAGGGAGAAGCGCAGCTCTTCATTGTCTGCAAAACGGCTGGTCGCCAAATCACCACCCTTTTTCGACTTGTGGCACATGAGAGCAAACAAAAACAAGGCATCAAATTCCCTCTGTCAAAGGCACGCAAAGTGGAGATTGTGGATGTGGTCGGGAGGGTTTTTTCCCATTTTTAAAAATACTTGATCTATGGCTCGTAGTGGAGCTGACACACAAACACACACACACACACACACACACACACACACACACACACACACACACACACACACACACACACACACACACACACACACACACACACACACACACACACACACGACTGTTAGGACTGTTAGACGAGACAAACACAGCCACTGAGTTAGGTAGAAGTGGCGTCACTTCCCGGAGTACTCTGGGTACGAGCGACATCACAACAATAGCGCCACATTTCTCACCGCACTCAGCGGTGCATTTCCTAAGGAGGTTTTTCCTCCTTCCCATTGATGGCAAACTATGGGGATTACCTTTGTTCTGAACCTTTTAAATGATAGCGTAGGTATGATAACGGAGGTTAAATGATAGGTAGCAAAGGCGCAGGAGGCATGTAGGAAAATGTTCGGAGAACGCTTGGATTTGGAAGAGGGTCAGAGAGCGGTATTCAGGATTGCAAAGCAGATAGCGAAAGAGAGGTGTGATGTGATGGGGGTGAGTTGCTTGAAGGGTGAAGTGGGACAAATCGTTGTGGACCCAGATGGAATTAAAGGAAGACAGAAGAGACATATGGAAATACTGTTGAATGCAGAGAATGAATGGGATGGCAACATAGAGAGTAACCCAGTCTTAGGACCGGCAGAGAAGATAACCGAGAAGGAAGTTGAGGAAGTGATAAAAGCAGTGAAGAGCAGAAAAGCAGGAGGGCCGACGGGAGTTGTGGGAGATATGTTGAAGGCAGCGGGAAATTGGGGTGTGAAGAGAATGACAGAGATCTGTAATCTGGTGGTGAAAGAAGGCCGCATTACAGTGGATTGGGAACCGAGTACCCTCGTCCCTCTATACAAGGGGAAAGGTGACCCTCTGGACTGTGCCTCGTATCGACCGACAAAGTTATTGGAGCATGGAATGAAGGTATTGGAAAGGGTGTTGGAGAGGAGGATGAGGAAGAAAGTGAAGAATGACAAAATGCAGTTTTTTATTTATGCCAGGAAGAGGAACGACACACGCGCTTTTTATTGTGAGGCAGTTGCAGGAGAAGTACATGGAGAAGAGGAAGAAGTTGTTTCTTGGGTTTGTTTATCTGGAGAAAACATTCGATAGGGTTCCACCTGAAGTAGTGACATGGGCATTGAGGAAGTTAGGAGTGGAGGAATGGTTGATCAGAGTAGTGATGGCAATGTACAAAAGAGCGCGCACAGCTGCAAGGACGAAGGACGGGAACAGTGGTGAGTTTGAGGTGAAGGTGGGAGTGCATCAGGGGTCGGTACAAACAACAACAACAACATGCATTTTAAAAGGCCATTTTCCCTACTAGAGCGGGGGTTAGCCTTGCGGTCCCCATGACAATCTTCTAGATTTTGCCCTATTTTCTGCATCTCTCCTTGTTAACCCCCTTGCCCGCATTTCTTCTTCGACCATCTTTAGCCAAGTCTTTCTCGGTCTTCCCCATCCTCCACTTCCTTCTACATTCATTTCCATCACTCTTCTCAACCAGTCACTTTCATCCTTCCTCAACACATGACCAAACCATCTCAACCTGTTCCTCCTCACAGCATCAATCACAGGCTCTATTCCCATCATCTTTCGCAATTCATCATTTGTCTTCCTCTCTCTCAACGATACTAAGTCCACTACTATTTGTAGCTGTGATGAAGGTGCTGGCTCGGAATGTAAAGGAGGGTTTACCATGGGAGTTGTTGTATGCAGATGATCTGGTGTTGATTGCAGAGAGTATGGATGGACAGAAGGAGAAGATGAACAAGTGGAAGGAATGTATGGAGACAAAAGGACTTAAGGTGAATATCGGAAAAACGAAGATGATGGCAAGTGGTAAAGCATGTGGTGAGGTGGAAAGAACTGGGAAGTGGCCGTGTGCTGTGTACAGGAAGGGTGTCGGAGTGAATTCCATTCAATGTACAATGTGCACTGAGTGGGTTCATCAAAAATGTTGTGGTTTGAGAGGGTCATTAACCAGTGTGGCAGCTACATTCAAGTGTAAGGTGCGCACAGAGGGAGCTGCAGATGGAGGAAATGTTGAGTTGGATCTTGGAGACGGCGTGAAACTGGAAGGTGTGAAAACATTTTGTTACCAAGGAGACATGCTGAATGGACAAGGTGGATCAGACTCGGCAACGTTTGTTAGAGTGAGATGTGCATGGAAGAAGTTTCGGGAACTGAGTGGCGTGCTGACGAGGAGGGGAGTGTCATTGAAGCTGAAGGGAAAGGTGTATGCTGCATGTGTAAGAAGTGTTATGATTTATGGGAGCGAGACATGGGTAATGAACGTGGAGCAGCAACGAAGGCTGGAAAGGGTGGAAATGCGAATGGTTCGGTGGATGTGCGGAGTATCGTTGAGAGAGAGGAAGACAAATGATGAATTGCGAAAGATGATGGGAATAGACCCTGTGATGGATGCTGTGAAGAGAAACAGTTTGAGATGGTTTGGTCATGTGTTGAGGAAGGATGAAAGTGACTGGTTGAGAAGAGTGATGGAAATGAATGTAGAAGGAAGTAGAGGACGGGGAAGACCAAGAAAGACTTGGCTAAAGATGGTCGAAGAAGAAATGCGGGCAAGGGGGTTAACAAGGGGAGATGCTGAAAATAGGGCAAAATGGAGAAGATCGTCATGGGTTGTTGTCATGGAACATGTCTTTGTTGTGTTGTTGTTAACCTTTTAAATGAATGTCAAGCAAGGGAGCAGCACATACCATTTCTAAAGTCTTTGGTGTGACTCGGCCGGGGTTTGAACCGCAGACCTCAAAGATTCAGAGCGAATACAACAACAACAGGCATTTTAAGGCTATTTTCCCTGCAAGAGCGCGGGTTAGCCTTGCGGTCCCCATAACAATCTTCTCCATTTTGCCCTATTTTCTGCATCGCCCCTTGTTAACCCCCTTGCCCGCATTTCTTCTTCGACCATCTTTAGCAAAGTCTTTCTCGGTCTTCCCCGTCCTCTACTTCCTTCTACATTCATTTCCATCACTCTTCTCAACCAGTCACTTTCATCCTTCCTCAACACATGACCAAACCATCTCAAACTGTTTCTCTTCACAGCATCCATCACAGCCTCTATTCCCATCATCTTTCGCAATTCATCATCATTTGTCTTCCTCTCTCTCAACGATACTCCACACATCCACCGAACCATTTGCATTTCCACCCTTTCCAGCCTCGTTGCTGCTCTACGTTCCTTTCCCATGTCTCGCTCCCATAAATCATAACACTTCTCACACATGCAGCATACACCTTTCCCTTCAGCTTCAACGACAATCCCCTCCTCGTAAGCACGCCACTCAGTTCCCAAAACTTCTTCCATGCACATCTCACTTGAGCAACCATTGCCGAGTCTGATCCACCTTCTCCATTCAGCATGTCTCCTCGGTAACAAAATGTTTTCACACCTTCCACCTTCATGCCTTCTCCAAGATCCAACTCAACATTTCCTCCATCTGCAGCTCCCTCTGTGCACACCTTACACTTGAATGTAGCTGCCACACTGGTTAATGACCCTCTCAAACCACTACATTTTTGATGAACCCACTCAGCGCACATTGAATGGAATTCACTCCGAAACCCTTCCTGCACACAGCACACGGCCACTTCCCAGTTCTTTCCACCTCACCACATGCTTTACCACTTGCCATCACCTTCGTCTTTCCGATATTCACCTTCAGACCTTTTGTCTCCATACATTCCTACCACTTGTTCATCTTCTCCTTCAGTCCATCCATACTTTCGGCAATCAACACCAGATCATCTGCATACAAGAACTCCAACGGTAAACCCTCCTTTACGTTCCGAGGCAGCACCTCCATCACAGCTACAAATAGTGGTGGACTTAGTACCGACCCCTGATGCACTCCCACCTTCACCTCAAACTCGCCACTGTTCCCATCCTTCATCCTTACAGCTGTGCGCGCTCTTTTGTACATTGCCATCACTACTCTGATCAACCATTCCTCCACTCCTAACTTCCTCAATGCCCATGTCACTACTTCACGTGGAACCCCATCGAATGCTTTCTCCAGATCAACAAACCCAGGAAACAACTTCTTCCTCTTCTCCATGTACTTCTCCTGCAACTGCCTCACAATAAAAAGCACGTCTGTCGTTCCTCTTCCTGGCATAAATCCAAACTGCATTTCGTCAATCTTCACTTTCTTCCTTATCCTCCTCTCCAACACCCTTTCCAATACCTTCATTCCATGCTCCAATAACGTTATCGCTCGATACAAGCCACAGTCCAGAGGGTCACCTTTCCCCTTGTATAGAAGGACGAGAGCACTCAGTTTCCAATCCACTGGAATGCGGCCTTCTTTCACCATCAGATTGCAGCTCTCTGTCATTCTCTTCACACCCCAATTTCCCGCTGCATTCAACATATCTCCCACAACTCCCGTCGGCACTCCCGCTTTTCTACTCTTCATTGCTTTTATCGATTCCTCAACTTCCTTCTCGGTTATCTTCTCTGCCGGTCCTAAAACTGGGTTACTCTCCATGTTGCCATCCCATTCATTCTCTGCATTCAACAGTATTTCCATATATCTCTTCCATCTTCCTTTAATTCCATCTGGGTCCACAACAATTTGTCCCACTTCATCCTTCAAGCAGCTCACCCCCATCACATCACACCTCTCTTTCGCTATCTGCTTTGCAATCCTGAATGCCGCTCTCTGACCCTCTTTCAAATCCAAGCGTTCTCCGAACATTTTCCTACATGCCTCCTGTGCCTTTGCTACCTCTTTCTTTGCAGCCTTCTTGGCTGCCTTATAACTTTCATGCTCTGCCTTTTCTGCCCCCATACCCTTCGCCTTCTGCCACTCCTTGAACTTCTTCCTCTTCTCGTCAATCCTCTTTCCAACTTCATCATCCCACCATCAAGTTTCCGAATGCCTCGGTGGTCCTTTTCTCCATCCACATACCTCACCAACGGCTCCCAACAGACTATCTTTCATTGACATCCAACCACTTTCAAGCTCAACCACATCATCCTCTACCATACTCAGCCTCTCTTTTAATGCCTCACTCACTATCACCTCTTTCAACCTCCACACCTTCATTCTCGGTTGGTACTTCACCCACCGAGCTCTCCTCGCACCTTTCACCCTTATGTCGCAGACAACCAAGTGGTGCTGTGAAACAGCCTCCTCCCCCGGGATCACCTTTGTGTCCCGGAGGTGCCCCCTATCTCGCCTACGCACCAGCAGGTAGTCAACGGTTGTCGTCGACCCACCTGACGTGTATGTAACAAGCTTATTATCCTCTTTCTGGAACTGAGTATTACAAATCAACAAACCAGCTCCATCAGCAAACTCCAAAATCCTTTCACCTTCTCCATTTCTCACACCATATCCATAACCCCCATGAACTCCCTCAAAACCGTCCATACTCCTTCCCACATGTCCATTTAGGTCTCCTCCTACCACAACAACTTCCTTATCTTTCACGTTTTCCATCAACTTCTCCATTGCACACCAGAACTTGTCCTTCTCTTCATCGCTCCGACCAACCTGCGGAGCATATCCCGAGATGACATTCACCAAGAGCTTTCCAATCATCATTTTCACCATCATCAACCTATCACTCATTCTCGTCACACTCACCACACTGTCTACAAACTCCTCAGAAAACAGGACACCATCACCATGCATGCCTCCTGGGCATGCATGGTGATGCTCTAACTATGCTCTAACTATTACGCCCTATCTATGCTCTAAGAGCGAATGCTCTAACTATTACGCCACCGTGTCTGGCAAGGATATATTAGAAAGATAAATATATTAAATAAATGCATCAAGCCACTGATAAAGGAGACTGGAAAAGAAAAGGTGTTAAGATTTGGCTCGTTCTATTTGGTGGATATCGAGCACGTCGGTCCTGCAGCAATCCGTGATTAAATCAATACTTCATGCATGTTACGACATGGCATGGCATTCGAACAAATTTTGCTTGCTCATACAACAGCCAAATGAGTAACACAATAAAAAAGAAATAACACTGACCATCTTCCTGAATTTAACAACGTTAAGCTCAGTTTTGACATTAATGAACATTTATGGATCAGTACGTGCAGCAATATTCACAATGAGGATGAGGTCCAAGCATAGGACCTTCGGGCAAAATGCTGCACATAACACGACATCAAAACACCACACTTACTGCATTGTTTAAAAAACTTCCCCAGTGGAGCCAGGCGGAGTGCAGAGAGATTCGAGAGCCAGGTAAAGACATGTTTTGCTTGGCAGCTAAGTGGCTTAACACAGAGAATGATTCCAAAGAATGGAGCCAAGCCAGAGCCATGTCCTCAGTCAAAAGGCACAACTGTGGAAAGGAAATTGGCAAAAAGCACAACAGAGACTCAAAACCCTTCACAAAAATAGGTGGAATGCTATCGTTATGTGTTGGTGTCACAAATGTTAGGAGATATTAGGCATACTTTGAGATTTTTTTTCCCCACGTCTGAAGCTCCCGTTAAAACAGAAATAGTTAGGTCCAAAACTTCAATTCCGTGACCATTTTCTGGCTAGTAAGGTTTGACGATTGATTTGACTTCTATTGACATTTTATAACAAAAATAGCCTCTATGTCCCTCCCAAAAATCCCGGCATTTTTCGCCAGAGGCCCGAATCCAAGATGACCGCCGGCACTATCTTGAAAAATTAAGTTTTGAACCAGAACACCTAGAATCACGTACAAAGACACTTTTTTGGGTAATTTGACCACGAGAATTCCGAATCTGACATTAGTTTGACGTTATGACATTATTTTGACCCAGAAATCCAAGATGGCCACCATCCAGTAGAGCGAAAATGCAACTTTTGCCTTGAGCAGGGTAATGAGGACGTACACGGGATGATCTCCCACTAAGAAGGCGAAAGGCATGTGCTTGGTGGCAATGATGATAGAAAGCTTGTCCATGATGTCATTCACAACTGACTTGTTGGGCGGTTGATTGTAGGACATATGAAAATAAGCCTTGCACTTACCTTGCTCCGCATTTAAACCAGCATAAAACCCATTGTATGAAGGGATAGCCTGCTCAACTGTATCAGGGCGGTCACCATCCACGTCCACACGAGCAAGGGCATGAAAAATGCTCCGCTTGCACTGATGCTTTGTACTTGATGAGAACATAGTGGGCTTTGGCCGGATGGGAGGCTCCCCACGTTTTATCGTCCTATACGGCTTAACTACCTGCATCTCAGATGCCTTCTCAGTTAGTGCCTGTGACACAGTCTTTGCGTCTGTGATGCGTGTTTGCTCATCCTGGATGTTAGCCTCATAATCCGGTACAAGACGTTCTAGACGCTGCAGAAACATCCAGTTACAGCGGTGTGCAGTACCCCCTCCTGTCAACGTGTCGTTGGTAAAGTCATCATTGTCAATGATACTAATGCTTGGTTCTCCCTCAGCGATCTCATCAGGACAGATCAAACATCGCTCGAGGTCATGCATGGTCCAGAGGTCACGTAGGAGAAGCACGTTCGGGTAGCTGATCCCCATGCCCAGCTTGTAGTAAGAGTCAATAAGCTCCTTGCTGCGAGTCATCCCATGAAGGGTGACGGTGGCATTGATGGCGGTAGTGGTGGGTCGCTTTGTAATGTACTGCGTGATGAGAGAGGTGAGAGAGAGTGTGCTGGGAGACAGATCTACCTCCTTCTTCCCCTGCAAAGCAGATAGCAGCTGCACCATGAGAGGCGAGAGCTCTTCCTCCTCTTCTAGCTCCTCGACTCTTGGCGGCCATGGGATGGGTTTGATTGACTTGACATCATCCGTGAGCCGCTTAGCCACATTGTGCACCAGTTGTTCACTGCCAACACCGATGGCGGAGAGTGCTGCTCCAACATATGAACCACCCCCAGACGTGTCATAGACGAGGTCGCTCTGGTTTCTCTGAGGGCGGGAGTGGAAGCCGATCTTGCCCTCAAACTCCCGGGTCAGGATATCTTTGATAAAGGATGACTTGATACTGGATGTTGAGAAGCCATACCGAGATATGATAGAGCTGTAGTCTTTGAGGAGGCTCTGTAGTGACCTTAGCTCACGTTCCTCAAAGATAACTGTTCTGATGTGGTCAAAGAAGATAGTCTGAGCCTCACGGAGATTGACATTGTGCATGCGTGGGAGTTTGTCATCTTCACTCATTTTCTGGTAACCGCACATATTTCAACCAGCATTTGTTGTGATATCTGATCTCAATCGCATATGGGTCATCAGCTGCATAATCGATCACACAGTTGATTCTGTCTCGCATGCTCTGATCTTCGAGGACCACCGTGTGACTCTTGAACGTTGCCCATGCATTATCATACGAAATCAGGGACAGCTTTGATTCTGGGTGCTTTGCCGACTCCGGTTTACAGCACCAGACACATTTTGTTTTTTCATGTATCAGCCCTTCTACACTTGATCGCAGCCGCTTGGCAGGTGGAGAAGCAGCCGGGGGGAAAGCCTCAGACATGGACGAAGACTGAGATTGGCATTCCTTGACTTCTCGTTTTTTATGTCTTGTCTTGGCCTGCTCCAGTTTATTAGCATTCCATAAGGTCAGCCTACATGATTTATGGACACATTGTCTGCCGGGACCATTATCCCAATTGACTGTTGCATAAACGTCTCCGAACTTGTCAAGACCGCTCCATAACAGGGCTTTTTTCTTGAGATTTTCCCAACTCTCAACGGAGGTAACGACATCAGTGGCTTCATTGCAAAGCCCGCCACACTGGAGGACACACGGAACGGTGGACATTCTCTTGACAGCTATCTTCTGAATACTGCGCTTCTCAGTGCCGTCTCATTCGCTCGTATACTCCCTGGAAAGACAGAAATAAGTATATGACATTACACACACAGACAAATAAAAAACAAGAAAATAGCAATTCACTAATCAGGACCTCAATTCCATGGCCAGTATAGATTTAGCCAAAATAATGTGTTAATTCATGATCATATGTTCTCCCATTTAAAAGTTGCATTTTCGCTCCACTGGATGGTGGCCATCTTGGATTTCTGGGTCAAAATAATGTCATAACGTCAAACTAATGTCAGATTCGGAATCCTCGTGGTCAAATTACCCAAAAAAGTGTCTTTGTACGTGATTCTAGGTGTTCTGGTTCAAAACTTAATTTTTCAAGATAGTGCCGGTGGTCATCTTGGATTCGGGCCTCTGGCGAAAAATGCCGGGATTTTTGGGAGGGACATAGAGGCTATTTTTGTTATAAAATGTCAATAGAAGTCAAATCAATCATCAAACCTTACTAGCCAGAAAATGGTCACGGAATTGAAGTTTTGGACCTAACTAAAACCTCAGTGGCGAGACCTTAACCTCGGAAGATGGACTGGGCGATATTTTATTTCACTGCGTTCAATGAATTTGTACAACTTTACTCTTCCCCAAGGATCGTTTAATTGGGCCAAAATAACAGTGGCTAAAGCACATGGAAAAAGGATAGCTGAAAGACATTTTCTTATCTTTTAAATGATTTTGTAAAGTAAACAGGGGAGAGGGTAAAAAAGATGCTATAAACAAAAACGGAATGAACTAAGCGAGTCAAATAGACACAAAGAGGTAAATGGGAATATTGAAACTTATGCAGAACTATTGGAAATAAAGCAATTCCTAACCCATTAGGAGCAACAGATCACACATGCTACAAAACAAAAACAAAGGCAAGACCTTTTTCCCTAATGCGCAGGATTTTTTTTTTTGTTTTGTTGCATACAAGATCGAGGCTCGTGTAAGAGCTAACATTAATCACACACACAAAAAAAAACGGACACACAAAACATACAATAAAGGGAGCGGGAGACAATAAGGGGGGAAAGAGGGAAGCACACAAGTACAACAGCAGAGAACAGGGACATCGAGGATCTGTGGGAGGAAGAGGGATTGGGGGGGGGGGGGGGGGAGGAGGCATGGGAAGGGGAAAGAAGTTGGTATTTCCAAAAAGTGGGTCTGGGGTGAATTAACAGGGGTCGAAAAGATCAAGGTTTTGGATGGGGGAAGATAAGAGATGGTGGTGAACAGCTGTTTTAAAGACCTGGAGGGAGGAGTGGGATTCAAGAGAGTGAGGCAGTGTGTTCCACAGGTGGGAGTAAAGAGGAATGAAAGAGTGAAGGTGAGCAGAGTCTTGATTTTGGCAATTTCAACAGAAGAGGGTTGCTGGCAGATCTTGTGCGATCTGTGGGAATATTTGGGGGACAGAGCACAGATAGAGCTGGGGGAGCTAGGCCAGATAGGAGTCGGTAGAAGACAGAAAGACCACCACCCTGCCTGCGGTGAGTGGGTGAGTGAGTGAAAAGCCCTCACAATCAGCTTCATTGCAGGAGATTCCAATGATTCTGAAAGCTTTGGTTTCAACAGCGTGAAGCCGAGCTAGGTGTGAGGCAGGAGCACCGGCCCAGAGGGGAGAGTAGTATTCCATTGAGCTGCGGATGAAAGCCTTGTATGTGGTGAGGAGCTCAGGTGTGTCAAGGAAGGACTTTGCACGACGGAGGATGCCCAGTCGGCGACTGGCTTTGGAGGCCAGCTTAGAAATGTGGTTTTCCCCACCACAAATGAAATGTGGTTGTGGTTTTGAGTGACAGAAC
This sequence comes from Myxine glutinosa, assembly GCF_964187855.1. Classification (NCBI taxonomy): domain Eukaryota; kingdom Metazoa; phylum Chordata; class Myxini; order Myxiniformes; family Myxinidae; genus Myxine; species Myxine glutinosa. The sequence continues at coordinate 49,171,311 of NC_136267.1, forward strand.
TTCTTGGAGAGGATGGTTGAAAAAGTAGATGGGAGGGTTGTCCAGTCGGTCTTTTCGGAGAGACATAGTGAGTGTGAGATTTGTCAGGATTGAAAGACATGTTCCACTTGTTTGACCAGTCTGTCATTTTGTCCAGGTCTGCAGAGAGTGAGGAGCCTGCAGACTGCCGATCTGAGGGATGAGGAATGGAGCGGCAGAGAGTGGAGTCATCAGCAAAGAGATAGAGAGGATTTTCCAGAGAGTCGGAGAGATCATTGATGAAGACCAGAAAAAGCACAGGGCCCAGAACACTGCCTTGGGAACTCCAGCCTGAACAGGAAGGGGAGATGAGAGAAAACGATTCAAGGCCACATGTTGACTATGACCAGAGAGGAAGTCCGCAAGCCATGAGTGGAGATTTCCATGGATACCATAGGAGGAGAGTTTGGTGAGCAGAGCGGGGTGCCAGACCGTATCGAAGGCACGTGATATGTCAAGGGAGACAGCTCTGATTTCATGTTTGCCATTGAGGACCTCCATCCATTGTTGAGACAGCAGAAGCAACATGTCCAGAGTAGAGTGACCTGGTCTGAAACCAAATTAATGATCAGAGATTAAGCCATTGGATGGACACCGGACTCAAAGTAGACGGCTTCGGAAACCTAGTGTGAGACGAGAGCCAATGACGAGTAGCCTCCAAGATGCCAAAGCCGAAACGAGCATGATGAAGACCAGTCACAAGGAAGGCCAGCGACAATCAATGTCCACCAAGCCAATCCTAGCCTCCTGCTCTGCCCTCCGTAATACTCCTTGCCCTCCAAAAACATGGTGATCTCAGCTTGGATCAATTCACCCTGGAGTTCTCCTCTGGCCATCGCGTGCACAGGGAGGCACCAATAATAAAAAAATCTTCCCCAAAATTAAATCAACTCGTCCTTGTCACACACCCAACCTGTCCAACAAATTTCATCTGAATCCGTCCACAACTTTTTGAAATATCCTGTTCACAGACAGACAAGCACACCGACAGGGGTGAAAACAACATCCGCCCACCTTTGGTGGCATAGGTAAAAATAAGTTACAGAAAAAAAATTAGAAAGAAAAAGCTTCATGGTTCCACAATCTACAAACAGGGGAAAATAATTCAAAGCCGAGTACATTTGAAACACAAAGATTATATGGATATTTAGGATTTCAATGAATAGATGTTTTGATGAATAAAGCCAAACCTTGTGACTTTCAAGTAGATTCAGATATATCTTATGTACAAAGATAAAGCTTACGGGCAAAGTTTTAAAGTGTGAGACAGGCACAAGATGGACAATAGGGGTGGTTAAGATGGTAGGTATGGGGGTAAGGATTCATGCACATGGGGTAAATGGGTGAACCTGTGAGATGTGTAGATGTGCGGACGAAGATAGTGTGGCAGAGAGCTGATTGGCGTCTTTCAGAGAAGGGAGAAAGCCACCAAGCAGTGCCATTTCTGGCATAAGGACACCTTTATTCCCAATGTCCTTCACACTCTGTGAAAAGAAAAGATACGAAAGACAAGACATGATCCACCAATTCTTAAATACAGTACAGTACTTACTTTGAGTGAATTCAAACAACCACTTAAGAAACAAAAAAAAAAACATCTGATCTGAAATCAGAGAAATTTTATGAGATCTCATGACAAAGTTTTGGAAGGGATGCTTTGGAAAAAAGTTTTGGAAAGTTTGGTGCATCAGAAAAGTAAGTCACGAGTGAGGTAATTGACACGGCAGCCATATTCAGCAATGTTTCAACATGCAAATAGCATTCAATTGAAGCGATCATGCTTCCCAAATTATTTTGTTTAGAACCAGTCGAGTGTTGACATGCCAACGTGACGTCATACTTCGGTGTTCTATACCCCACAACCTATTGAACGCCATTTATGCATGTGCAGAGTGAGAAACTGCCGCAAAATCACTCTTTCCCGTAAATCTCGCTGTCTGCCGTAAAGTCTGTCATGGATTGCAAGACCTTGTGTATTGTAAGGTATGACGAAGGGAAATGGCACAGAACGGTCTGCTGATGCTTTCATTGAGGTTCACAGGGACAGGAATAAGAAGGATATATACAGTACGGCATATGTCTTTTGGAACAATTGGCATACCGGTTATTGAAAAGAGCATTCTAAATTCAGTTCCATATACCGTATGTTACACTTACACAGGAGAGAAAAGGAGGAGGGGGTGATTAAGGAGTGAAGGTAAGTAAATGCCTGCATGATTGACTCCACTTCTCGCAGTTGAGAGAACAACAATCTTCACATCTTGTGATAAAATAAACAAGGACAGCTTCCTCAGTCACGAGTGACGTAAAGTCAAGGGGTAAGATAAAGATGAAACGTCAAATTCAATGGATAAAACATCAAGATGATGAGGTAAATTATGCCGAGAGAAAAGGACAGATAGTGGAGAAAATAATTACAAGCGGTGCAAATCTAAACTTCTCCCCACCGAAAAATATACCTACCAGGTAGCCCTGCCATATCTGACTCGCATTAATCTGCTGCTTCGCTTGCATTGCTTTTTGGGCTGGAAATGAAGGAAATAAAAGAGAACAAACATTATTACTGTGAAAATAAATAACTAAATAATCATGTGCAACAATCCATTGCAAACACATTCCAACACGAAATTCATTTGTCCGTTACCATAGTCACCCTGATACGTCCCACTGATGGGCAAAGGCTTCCACCATAACATGCAAACATTTTTAATCTTCTTCCTGACTCTTCAATGCCATCGTCCCCGTCCTCATCCATCACCAAGTCGGCTCTCCATATTCGATGTATGGTCTTCCTCGCTTTCAGGTGTCATATAACGGTTGCCATTCAGTCGTTAACCCATCTCCATCTAGATTCTAGACTCCCAGAGCCATCCTAATGTCATTTGCTCTGCTTCTTCTTCAATCCCCTCATCTGTTTTTCAACCTCTCCTACAGTAACCTCATTCTCTCCATACTTATTTGTTTTGTTTGTGGTTTATTTTCCATTTCTTTACCCGATGTCCATGTTTTACTTCAGTTGATCATCACTGCCATTATGCACAAATTGACGTTGTATTTTAAAGACAATTTGGGATTGTTTTCTCCAAGTATATCTCTACGTTTGATGAAAGCTGCCCATCCAATGCTTCATTATGCATATTATTTTTTATATTTTGAAGCCTCTTCCTGCGTACTGGTTATACGTAACCTCCATTTGAGACATATTCATTTTCAGGCTAACTTTTCTGCTTTCGTTGTTTAATTAATTCAACTCCCCCTTCACTTGTATTGTATAATCAGATATCAAGATTGCATCAGGAAATCTCAAGTGATTTCACTTTTTCCATCGATATTTATTCCATTTTCTTCCCAATTCATCTTGATAAAGATTATCGGATGGCTGCTTTGAAGAGATTTGGAGAAAGTGTCTCCTTGTCCAACTCCTCTATTCATAGCGATGGGTATATTGTCTACGCAAAGCTTGCTTGTTGCTATGACATCAGTGTACATCTCTTTGATGATCGTATGGTGTTTCAATCCCTCGGCTTGTCAGTGCTTGAATAACTCCATTTCCTTCTATTGAATCAAATGCTTTATTGTAGTTTAAAACGCGAGACACAGCGTGAGCCGGTATTCCCTTGATTTTTCGATGACTCGATTTGTTGCTTGTAGTTGGTCAGATGAAAATCTTCCCTTGAATGATCCTGATTGCTTTTCTTCTTGGTGCTTCGTAAATCTATTCGTGATCACTTTTATGAAAAGCTTGTAGACGTGGCTTAAACTTACAAGTCGGTAGTTTGGAAGATGTTTCTTTCCACCTTTCTATGTATAATAATCATGCTCACACTTTTACAGCTTCATGGTACGTGCTAGTATTCAAGGATTTCATGGATAATTTTGCAATTGTTCATTTATCTAATCATTGGTCTTGCGGATTTGAGCACCTCTCCTGTAACCTTGTTTGGTTCTGGAGATTTACCATTTTCCTTTGATTATGCAGCATTTTTGACTTCCTCCACACCCACTTATAAAAATTCCTCCTTCTTTTTTACAATTCTGGAATCACAAGGATGTTAGAAAACAATTCTGCAAACAGATATAGTCATCAATATGTCTATGAGAAAGGAATATATGTACCATCATTGAGGTTATGGAAGGAGAGGACAGAGAGATTGTGCGCAGAGCTCGGCAGTGGCAGAACCTTGAAAGCCGCAGAAAGGGGCTGGGGGAGGGCATGGGTGGTGGGGTAGGGTGGGGAAAGTAGAAGTAGGGGTGCCCAGAAACATGGGGAGTCAGGACAATCTAGTTCTGTATTTCTGTGGGAATACAATGAACAAGTGGAAGGGTAGAGCAGAAGGAGAAAACAAAAGCGCCATTAGGGTTTACATTTGGAATGAATCACAACACTTTTCGGAATGAAGATTGCTGTTCGCTGACCTTTGAGGTGCTTCTGTTGCATTGTGTCCCATTTTTTGCCTGTTCAACACATGTACATAAAAACACATCAATTGCACATGCGTATGTGAGTACATCACCTACAAACTATGCAGAAATCTTTGTCCTGTGCAATCAACTATAAATCGAGTATATTGTTCTAAGACTCCATATATTAGTTACATCTGCAAATATGGTAAGTTTCCTATCCATATGCAAAATTAATGCCCCTTAAACTTCCATCTGCTCACTCCTATCTCCTCCCAAATTTTTATCTTCTCACCCTATCCACCCACACTCACCTACCCTGCTATACTCCTCCATTTTTCTCTTTAGTGATGCAATATCATTTACTCTCCCACCCCACAAACACATACATGGCCCCCTACTTTGTTATTGTATCCAATAATTCAAGAACTTCTGTCCAGATTTGATCTAACAGGATTGAGCTACACAGATCATTGGACTCTCCTCTTTCCAAATTCTATATTACCCAATGATCACACAAAAATCACACTCTAATAATCTAGAAAAATGCTCCTCTGATAGTGATGTGATAAAGACCACCGACTGATGGTAAAATGCCATCCAAAAGTGTGGATGCATTTAACATTGGAGGGTATAAAAGGGTGAGCCTGCGTGAGAACAAACGAGCAAGCACGAGCAGGAAAATGTCATGAGATATAATGGGTGTGTGGACAAATTCCTTACTCTCTTTCAATGACCAGTTGTTCCCGTAGAGATTCCAAGGCCTCAATCAGATATTGGTCACTCCCGTTCACCCACGTATACACAGCATCAATAGGCAATGGTGGAAAAAGCCTAGCCAAAAAAAGACACAGAACATATAGTGGTCATATAGTGTTACGTTTGTGGGGGGTAGGAATACCTTAGTTCAGGTAGAGTGTATAGATTAGTGTGCTCCGACTGTCGTGAAGAAGAAGAAACCTCGATGTATCATAAGTAGGGAAATTCGTGTAGACCGTGTGTCGTGGAAGAGCGTATCTTCGCCCCCATCAGAGGGGTGGGGCTTGTTAATTAGCGAGGGATTATGGGTAATCGATTCCCTGTTTGTAATTGCCTCTGTAATTTATTCCACTGTTCCTGATGACACCGCACTAGACGCCTAGCCAGAAATCGTGCACTTAAACACACTAATTGAAAACCTACCGGAAGCCAGGCATGACGCATTGTCGTGGATAACACCGACTTGGTGAGTGCACAGGACAGGCAGCTTCGTGGAGACACGCCCAATTGGCACAGAGGACTGGTAAGATGGAACTCGCCGATAGGGTCGGAGACGGAGACGTGTTGAGATGACGTCAGAGCCTGGAAGATAAAAGAACGCTCTGACTGACATTTTTTCCTCTTGTGCCTTATCGTTTTGGAACTATTGGTGAACGGTCGCTGTTCCTCTTGTGCCTTCTCGTTCTGGACACAATAGCGCTCGGACCGACATCTCGTGCTACTTCTCGTGTGGGGGATTCACAGCGAGCATTGCTTCTCGTGTCGTTTCTTGTGTGGCCCTCTTTCTCGTGCCAGGATCCCATTGCGAACATTGGCGCTTGTTCTTGCGCTTCTCGTTTGGGCATCAATAGCGAACGGAACATTTAGTATATCCCAGCATCGGCGTGCTCTTGAATCAGGATGCTGTGGTGAACGGTCGCGCTTTGCTCTCTTGCGCAAGGAAGGTTCATCGTGAACGGCTGTGTTCCGACATCTAGCTGGTGATCGTTGAGGACAAGCATGGCTGGAGGAGCGAGCTGCACGCCTGGTCATTCGCGTCGCGCACGGAACCAGGAGTGAGCAAGATGCACAGCGAGGCCTGGCTTCCCACCCACACACTGCGCGCCAACGAACGTGCATTTCCCACCAAAGCCTCGGATGATCCCTGACGAGATTTTGGAGACGCTCAGAGCTAAGTGCACACAGACACATATTTATTTTCAGTTGTTTTTCCCCTTTGTCCGTATACAAGTCTGTGTGGAGGGTCCCTCATATTAGGAATTTAGTGTTATCGTGTTTCATTTGGTTACCGGCATTTCTTAATAAAGCTGGCATTTATTTGTACATTTTAAATCCTGTGTCGTTTGAGTTGATTTATTGCAGGGTCGAGGACGTCGGGTGGAATCCGTGAAGGTAAGTGCTCCAGCCTCTCCCCCACTTGCTCCCACGCGTATTCTCCGCTATATCTTCACTGAACGCTTCAGAGTTAAAGCCTGTTTGGAAATCCGTTTCCTTGGAAGATTTTAATCACCAGGAACCTGAGCTATGGATTTGGATTTTAAACTTCTACAACCTGAGCTAGCTCGAGATGAATTACCATCTCACTACTGGTCTGTCAGAAGCCTGGGAAGGCCACTGAAATGCCACCACAACATCACCAAAAATCCATCTAACCATTAAAACCATAAAAAATCCCTCGAACCATTTGATCCGGTCTCTCCTCTGGTCTAGGTCCCTCTGCCCTCTCTCATCCCCATCGCCTCTGTCTGTTTGTGAGCAGAATATCTCAAAAGCTTATATGGATGGATTTGGACAAAACGTGGACAGATTTGGTGTGGACAAGGACAAATTGATTTGGTTTTGGTGAAGATTTTGATTCGGTTCTGGGTAAAATAATTTTTAAGTGATTCTTAAACATCGAGAGAAATGAATATGAATGAATGAATGAATTCATATTCATTTCTCTCGATGTTTAAGAATCACTTAAAAATTATTTTACCCAGAACCGAATCAAAATCTTCACCAAAACCAAATCAATTTGTCCTTGTTTCTTAAATTTGATTCTTAAACATCGAGAGATCAGTCCAAAAACGATGTGTAGCACGATATCTCAAAACGTTATCGACGGATTATGGCAAAACTTGGTGGATGAGTTGGGGAGGTGACAAGAACAAGCCAATTCGATTTTTGTTGAGGTGCGGATGCAGATCCGGCCTATCAGTGGGATAGAAAATGTAAACCGTTGATTCAGCCTGGCAGATGTATGCGCTCTACCGAGTGCCATGCTGGTCTCACCTGTGAAACTGTCTTCCTGAATCTGTTGTTTGATGCTCTTCCCTGCAGGATCTCAAGTCTGCTGCCAGCCACATCATGGTCATTTACACTATTGTGGTGACCCCGTTTACACTATTTACACATGCATATTATTATTTATTTATTTTTTTAAATAAAAATGACATGCATATTGTTATGCGGGGGGTAGAGGAATATCTAGAGCCAGGTAGATCTGCATAGGTAGGTACTCAACTGTCGTGATAGGGAATCTACCTGTAATAAGTTCTGTGTGTAGCCCGAATGTCGGAATAAGTAGTATCTGTGTCCCAGCCACGAGGGGACGGGGCATGATATAATTAGTGCAGGGATTATGGGTAAAATTCCCTCATGTGTCGTTCCCTCTGTGAGCAACCCAGTGTCCCTTATGGCAATACATCATATAGACACTTGGATAGATCCATTAGTGCACACATTAATTAATTCTCCTCTGCCACAAAAAGACTTGCAGGAGGAACAGGCAGGAAGCCAGATCGGGGCACTGCCGCATAGGGCCGCAGCCAGCTACATCACCAGCTGGCCTAGCAAGAAACATCGTGCACGGCAGGCTATAGCCACGCCCAGGGAACTTGTGGTTGGCTGGGGTAAGGAGCTGGCCACTGATTGGTGAAAGGAAGGTGGAAGGAAGCGGCGCACTGATTGTCCACCAATCGTTGACACCTCGGCCAATCAGTGCGAAAGGCGCAAGCACTCGGCCAATTAGGACAGAAGACGCCAAACCACTACTTAGAAGCAGGTCGTTGATTTGAGGGGAAGGGCCGGTGACGTCAGAAGGCCGGAAAGACCACAAAGAAGGGAGGGACTGATTGGTAACGCGGGAGAATTGATGTCAGACCACGGGGGACAAAACGTTTCGCTCGTGGGCATTCTGTGTTCGGTTGTCGTCTTCCCTCGTTCTTCTTCCCAGCGTTCTTCCCTGCTCGTCATCGTTCTTCCCTGCGTTCTTCCCTGGTGGTTCGTCGTCTTCCCTGGGTTATTGTTTTGGTCTTGGTGCTTGGGCTGGGTGCTTGGTCTTGGTGCTCTCCATGGTCTTGGTGCTTGGTGCTTGGAGCGGTGCTTGGAGAGAGGCTTGGTGCTTGGAGCGGTGCTTGGTGCTTGGAGCGGCGCTTGGTGCTTGGAGCGGCGCTTGGTGCTTGGAGCGGCGCTTGGTGCTTGGAGCGGCGCTTGGTGCTTGGAGCGGCGCTTGGTGCTTGGAGCGGCGCTTGGTGCTTGGAGCGGCGCTTGGTGCTTGGAGCGGCGCATGGTGCTTGGAGCGGCGCTTGGTGCTTGGAGCGGCGCTTGGTGCTTGGAGCGGCGCTTGGTGCTTGGAGCGGCGCTTGGTGCTTGGAGCGGCGCTTGGTGCTTGGAGCGGCGCTTGGTGCTTGGAGCGAGGCTTGGTGCTTGGAGCGAGGCTTGGTGCTTGGAGCGAGGCTTGGTGCTTGGAGCGAGGCTCAATGTTGGTGCAAACAGGACCTCGCATGCGATCGAAGAGCGGAGGCACATCGAGGCCTTGTTTCGCGCCAACATCGGAGCTGGCCGAATCCTGACGACGCTACACACCCAGACAGATAAGCTCGCACCCACGAACGCACAACACGACGATTCTTTTGTTTAATTCATTCCCATGTGCTGTTGTCGAAGTGAGGTGTGCAGGATCCCAATTTAGAATTAGGTTTTACTGTCGCGTTTCCTTGTATCGGGTTCCGCATAATAAATCGATTATTTTTGTACATTTTACCTCCCGTGTTCGTGTGAGATTAATTTGCAGGGTTGAAGACTGCTCGGATCGTGCCAGGTAAGGCCTCGCTGCTTCTTCCTCTTCCTTTTTCCTCCCGTGCTGCCTAGTGAAATCCACAATTGATCGTCGCCTCGGAGTTAAAGCCTGTTTGGCCATCCCGGAGCCCACGGTATTAACCTCCTCTTCTCTTCTCTTCTCCCCTCCACCCCCTCCTCTTCTCTTCTTCCCTCCACCCCCTTCTCTCCTCTTCTCCCTTCCACCCCCTCCTCTTCTCTTCTTCCCTCCACCCCCTTCTCTCCTCTTCTCTTCTCTTCTCTACCCCACCCCCTCTCCACCTTTCCCACCCCCTCTCCACCTTTCCCACCCCCTCTCCACCTTTCCCACCCCCTCTCCACCTTTCCCACCCCCTCTCCACCTTTCCCACCCCCTCTCCACCTTTCCCACCCCCTCTCCACCTTTCCCACCCCCTCTCCACCTTTCCCACCCCCTCTCCACCTTTCCCACCCCCTCTCCACCTTTCCCACCCCCTCTCCACCTTTCCCACCCCCTCTCCACCTTTCCCACCCCCTCTCCACCTTTCCCACCCCCTCTCCATCTTTCCCACCCCCTCTCCATCTTTCCCACCCCCTCTCCACCTTTCCCACCCCCACCCCTCTCTCCTCACCCCTTCTCCCCCAAGATTTCCGGCAATAAAAACACCCACATAAACTAATTAGGGTAATGCTGATGCTATGTAGCAGGTTTGGATATAGTCGACCCAAAACTGTAGGAGTAGCACGACAAACACACCCACAAACAAACAAACCCACACTGGTCCGTGAATTATAGTAAGGATTTGTGTGTTCATCTGTAATATTTGGGTACTCACCTGTCTTTGAAACTACGGCCAACGATGTTGTCCAAGTCTGGGCTGCTGGTAAGGAAAGCTCGACTCCACTGTAGCAAAGTCTGTAAAGAGACATTTAGTAGGGCAGCTTAGCACCGAATTTCAAAGGGATGGGGACATGCCGGATAAAAGCACCAACATTTTATCAGGGAATCTTCAGGGTCCCAGCTATGATTCTATAACCGGCGCCAAGCGATACGACCACTGTTATTTGAAATTTTATATTATTTGTGAAAAAATTTTTGGAAAATTTTTGGGAAAATTTTTTTTTTTTGGTTTTTGGAAACGAAATGTTTTTATTGCAGAAATGAGAATCTTTTCCGAACATTTTAGTGTAATTGTTTTTAAAATCTAACATCTAGAAGTATTTTAAAACAATATTTGAAAATTAGGTGTCTCGGGTGCATTTCCTCAGCATCTAAGCTTCAATTCTAGAACCGGCGCCAAACGATCCGAACAGCAAGCAAGATGCATGCACAATAGACATTTATATATTTTTATTCAATTACATGCATATTATATTAAATCTGCTATATGTTGAAATAATATCTGCTATATGTTGCTATATGTTGCATGGCAAAAGAAGAGGTGGTCAAGGGAGATTGTATAGCCTGGTCCGCCTACCATGCCTCGTTTCAAAACAGTCCTGCTCAAGAAGTAGAAGCTGCCATCACTCAACTTCTGCCTCTCTTCAATGAGAAGGCAGCCACACCTGCAATGATCAAGCATGGAATGGATGTCATCCGTGAATCTACACAGTTCCTGAACCCTGGACAGATTCCAATAATAGCAATGGATGCTCCGCTGTATGCACTTGCCAAGTTCCAGTATGTTGTCATGTGCATACACGGTGAAGACCAGTATGTTGTCATGTTCGGCGGACTCCACCTGGAGATGGCGGTGTGGAAGACACTTGGAGACTACCTAGACAGATCTGGATGGGTGACAGCAATAAACCAGGCAGGCATAGCCTCTGCTGGCACAGCTGAATCCTTCCTGAAGGCATCACACCTGACGAGAACCAGGCATGCCCACCAAGTCAGCGCTCTGGCATTCTCCAAGCTGCAAAATGATGCCTACCTGAAGGGAGCTGCTGGTGCAGCAACTGAAGATAGGACAGAAGAGGACTGGCAACAAAGCATGATCACGAAGAGTCCAACCTTTCAGTACTGGGACACCATCCTGAGGATTGAGCTCCTGGGACTCACCTTCGTTCGCGCTCACAGAGAAAGAGACTTTCCCCTGTATGTCGAGTCTCTGAAGCCCTGGCACCATGGTTCTTCGCACTTGACCACCATAATTATGCTAGATGGGTCCCGATCCACATCTGCGACATGGAGAGCCTCCCTCCAACAATCGAAGAGGAGTTTATTGTCAGAGGCAACTGGGTTGTTCAGAAGACAGCCAGAAGGTTCTCCAGCATTCCGATTGACCAAGCCCATGAACAAAATAATGAGCTTGTGAAGGGCCCTGGAGGAGCAGTCGGCCTGACTGAAAACCCACCAGCCTTCAAGAAGTGGATGATCGCCGGACCTGAGCAGGCACGCATTCTCACTGAGTTTGAGCGGGAGTACACTTCCATCTCAGAAGATGAACGCCAGCACAACGAAGAAGGTCCCGTCTGCGCAGAAGACATTTCACGAGCAAACACTGGGCCTTATTCAAGTTATCAACGAGATGAGCAACCCGTTCCTAGATGAAGGAAGCGAGCTGATTGCACTCGACACGCGGCATGTGATTGAAGAATCTGTGGCCAACACTGTGCATACCATAGAAGAAGTGGGAAAGGCTCAGTACGACAGCTACAACAAGGCTATCACTGAACGAAGGCAGTCCATCCATGAGCCTGTGAAGAGGAACTCATTGCCTCTCTTCAGGTCACCATCCAAGGGGAAGAGGAAGCAGTCAGAGGATGTTTCCCTGTTGAAAGATGATGTGTCCCTCTTCTCTCGTCTGTACATAGTTGCTCAGAACAGAGATACAGATATGGGAACCTTCTTCCAGCATGAAAATCATCCGCACCCCCCTTCTCTATCTGAAAGAGGAAAACTGCGCCAAGGAAAGAAGTCAGACCTCATTGGTATCCTTGTGCAAGAACCACAAAACTCTGCAAGAACCATTTCCAAATTGAGGAAATGCACCGAGACACCTAATTTCAAATATTGTTTTAAAATACTTCTAGATGTTCGATTTAAAAAACAATTACACCAAAATGTTCGGAAAAGATTCTCATTTCTGCAATAAAAACATTTCTTTTACAAAAACCAAAAAAAAAAATTTCCAAGAATTTTCCAAATTGAGGAAATGCACCCGAAACACCTAATTTTCAAATATCGTTTTAAAATACTTCTAGATGTTCGATTTTAAAAACAATTACACCAAAATGTTCGGAAAAGATTCTCATTTCTGCAATAAAAACATTTCTTTTCCAAAAACCAAAAAAAAAAAAATTTTCCAAGAAATTTCCAAGAAATTTTCCAAATTGAGGAAACGCACCCGAGACACCTAATTTTCAAATATTGTTTTAAAATACTTCTAGATGTTCGATTTTAAAAACAATTACACCAAAATGTTCGGAAAAGATTCTCATTTCTGCAATAAAACCATTTCTTTTCCAAAAACCCAAAAATATTTTTTTTTCCAAAATTTTCAAAAAAAAAATTCACAAATAAAAAAACATTTCAAATATAAAGAGTGGTCGTATCGCTTGGCGCCGGTTATAGAATCATAGCTGGGACCCTGAAGATTGCCTGATAAAATTTTGGTGCTTTTAATTTTATCCAGCATGTCCCCATCCACTACCTAAGCTGCCCCACTAATTCTGTATTACTGTTAAACACAGTTTGTTCTGCCCGATCTCCATTAGCAAATCGTGCCCGTCATAAATCAAGGTTCACTGTGGGAGAAGTTGTACACCAAGATACCGTGAGCATCAACCTGCATCATTAAATCCTTCAATGCTTACAGTTTTTAAATTAGCCATAAATTTATCTTGAACAGAATATGTGCTCAGAACATTTGAACGGAACAAGGAGCCAAATCGACAAGGTAGTGGACATGCGAGAGTCACCTGCCCAGAGATGAGCAGGATCGCGAAAGTGAGTGCCAGTGAGATGACCAAACAGCAGGAGAGCGCGAAGGTCCTTGACAGGAAGCTGTAAGCTCTTCTCTGAAACCGCTTCATGGTGGTTCTGATCAACATACCTGAGGGACATCGATAGCAGATACAGATATGGGGACAATCCCTTCAGCTTATCGAGTACCTCATTCAAAGGTATCAGTATCACCACACATTAATAAAGGTTCGACCATTCAATTGCAGAACCTCACAGTCACGTGATGAAAACATTTAAGAATGGAAGCTGAGGTAAAAATCATTCAATGAATGGCGCCAGGGATCGTGTAATAAACCAACTAAGAAAAACGAATTAACGTATCACTCACTCAACGCTGCAGTCGTGACGTGACCTGCACCAACCTAAAGGAAATCCCAACGGCTTTAGTTATCATATCAAACAGCTCATGAAACACGAGCCCGTCGTTATTATAAACGATCGATGGTCCGTGCAATCGGTATTCAGGGAACTGTAATCAATCGCCGAGCGAGTCGATCTGACATCAGACCGGAAGTCTCGTGGTGCAACGGTCAGGGGAGACGAATTGAACACCGAGGAATTTTGTTCTGAAGAGTGAAGTGCTGAGAATTCTATTTAAAAATTCTTTATAGTGCATTGGTAACGGATATATTTAAGCGGTACCGGTCACTATTTTACCGGTTAAGAGACTCTGGTTACTATAAACACGTCACTTCCTGCACTGAGGTAAAATAAAAAAAACTTCCGGAAATAAAAACAGACGAACTATCGCTTGGACCCTTCAGAGTTCTGCTTAGAACCATTACGTGTTACGTCACCGCCTGGCGCCTTTTCCTTTTCATAAGGAAAAAAAATTTTAAGAAGAAAATTTCATATATATTATATATATATATATATATATATATATTATATATATACATATATATATATTTATATATATATATATATACATATACTGTATATATTTTACTTTAGTTCTTTTTTTTTACTTTGAAGTTTTTTTTACTTCTTTATATACCAACTATCACATTGTTTGACTTTTTATACCCCACCGGGCTATTATTATTGGTGAGTTGTTTAAAACAGCGTGTGATTTTTACATGACGTTTTGCGTTTTCTCAGTCTTGCAACCAATGGGTGGACGCAAATTGGAGATACTTCCGGGTAGCAATGGCCGCCGCCATTTTAGCGCGGTGAAAACAACTCCTTAGCGACAATTTGAACACCATTTCCTATGTAGTACTGTTCGTAATTTATGTTGTCTGTTGGCCATCCAAATGTCGTTAATTTCCCTGGAAAATATTAATAGCGACACAACCGCAGGGTTGTGATGTGTCCTTCAGTGCGGAGAAAAGCTCATGACGTCACACAGTCTTGCATGTAATTGGGGTATTAGGTGAAAAAATGAACGAAAAAAAAAAAAATTAAATGGAAACCAGGGTGACACCTTCCATATTGGCTAGAGGTCGATACAGATTTATCAGTCTGTGTGTCAATCCTTGCGAGTGGAATGGAAGGGAAACGGAGGGGGGAGGGGAACGGGGGGGGGAGGGGAACGGGGGGGGAGGGGGGAGGGGAACGGGGGGGGAGGGGGAGGGGAACGGGGGGGGAGGGGGGAGGGGAACGGGGGGGGAGGGGGGAGGGGGGAGGGGAACGGGGGGGGAGGGGGGAGGGGAACGGGGGGGAGGGGGGAGGGGGAACGGGGGGAGGGGGAGGGGAACGGGGGGAGGGGGGAGGGGAACGGGGGGAGGGGAACGGGGGGGAGGGGGGAGGGGAACGGGGGGGAGGGGGGAGGGGAACGGGGGGGAGGGGGGAGGGGAACGGGGAGGGAGGGGGAGGGGAACGGGGAGGGGAGGGGGAGGGGAACGGGGAGGGAGGGGGAGGGGAACGGGGAGGGAGGGGGAGGGGAACGGGGGGGAGGGGGAGGGGGACGGGGGGGAGGGGGAGGGGAACGGGGGGGGAGGGGAACGGGGGGGAGGGGAACGGGGGGGAGGGGAACGGGGGGAGGGGAACGGGGGGGAGGGGAACGGGGGGGAGGGGGGAGGGGGAACGGGGGGGAGGGGGGAGGGGAACGGGGGGGAGGGGAACGGGGGGGAGGGGAACGGGGGGAGGGGGAGGGGAACGGGGGGGGAGGGGGGAGGGGGAGGGGAACGGGGGGGAGGGGGAGGGGAACGGGGAGGGGGACGGGGGGAGGGGAACGGGGAGGGGGACGGGGGGAGGGGAACGGGGGGAGGGGGATGGGGGGAGGGGAACGGGGAGGGGGGGACGGGGGGAGGGGAACGGGGAGGGGAACGGGGAGGGGAACGGGGGGGAGGGAAACGGGGGGAGGGGGGAGCGGGAGGGGAACGGGGGGGAGGGGGGAGGGGAACGGGGGGGAACGGGGGGGAGGGGGACGGGGGGAGGGGAACGGGGAGGGGGACGGGGGAGGGGAACGGGGAGGGGGACGGGGGAGGGGAACGGGGGGGAGGGGGAGGGGAACGGTGGGGGAGGGGAACGGGGGGGAGGGGAACGGGGGGGAGGGGAACGGGGGGAGGGGGAGGGGAACGGGGGGAGGGGGAGGGGAACGGGGGGAGGGGAACGGGGGGAGGGGGAGGGGGGAGGGGAACGGAGGGGAACGGGGGGGAGGGGAACGGGGTGGGGGACGGGGGGAGGGGAACGGGGAGGGGGACGGGGGGAGGGGAACGGGGAGGGGGACGGGGGAGGGGAACGGGGGGAGGGGGACGGGGGGAGGGGAACGGGGGGAGGGGAACGGGGGGGGACGGGGGGGAGGGGAACGGGGGGAGGGGAACGGGGGGAGGGGGAATGGGGGGGAGGGGGAGGGGAACGGGGGGGAGGGGAGGGGAACGGGGGGGGAGGTGGAGGGGAATGGGGGGGAGGGGAACGGGGGGAGGGGAACGGGGGGGGAGGGGGAACGGGGGGAGGGGGAGGGGAACGGGGGGGAGGGGAGGGGAACGGGGGGAGGGGGAGGGGAACGGGGGGAGGGGGAGGGGGAACGGGGGAGGGGGACGGGGGGAGGGGGGAGGGGAACGGGGGGGAGGGGAACGGGGGGGAGGGGAGGGGAACGGGGGGGAGGGGAGGGGAACGGGGGGGAGAGGAATGGGGGGAGGGGAGGGGAACGGGGGGGAAGGGAACGGGGGGAGGGGGAGGGGAACGGGGGGAGGGGAACGGGGAGGGAGGGAGGAGGGGAATGGGGAGGGAGGGAGGAGGGGAATGGGGAGGGAGGGAGGAGGGGAACGGGGAGAGAGGGGGGAGGGTAACGGGGAGGGAGGGGGGAGGGAGGGGGAGGGGAACGGGGGAGAGAGGGGGGAGGGTAACAGGGAGGGAGGGGGGGAGGGGAACGGGGAGGGAGGGGGAGGGGGACGGGGGGAGGGGAGAAGAGAGGGGGGAGGGGAGAAGAGAGGGGGGGGAGGGGAGAAGAGAGGGGGGAGGGGAGAAGAGAGGGGGGGAGGGGAGAAGAGAGGGGGGGAGGGGAGAAGAGAGGGGGGGAGGGGAGAAGAGAGGGGGGGAGGCGAGAAGAGAGGGGGGAGGGGAGAAGACAGGGGGGAGGGGAGAAGAGAGGGGGGATGGGAGGGGGGAAGGGGGATGGGAGAATAGAGGGGGGGAGGGGAGAAGAGAGGGGGGGAGGGGAGAAGGGAGGGAGAGGGGAGGGGAGAAGGGAGGGGGAGGGGAACGGGGGGGAGGGGGAGGGGAACGGGGGGAGGGGGAGGGGAACGGGGGGGAGGGGAGGGGAACGGGGGGAGGGGGAGGGGAGGGGAACGGGGGGAGGGGGAGGGGAACGGGGGGAGGGGGAGGGGAGGGGAACGGGGGGAGGGGGAGGGGAACGGGGGGTGGGGGGAGGGGAACGGGGGAGGGGGAGGGGAACGGGAGGGAGGGGGAGGGGAACGGGGAGGGAGGGGGAGGGGAACGGGGAGGGAGGGGGAGGGGAACGGGGAGGGAGGGGGAGGGGAACGGAGGGGGGAGGGGAACGGGGGGAGGGGGGAGGGGAGGGGAGGGGGAGGGGGGAGGGGAACGGGGAGGGGGACGGGGGGAGGGGAACGGGGGAGGGGGATGGGGGGGAGGGGAACGGGGAGGGGGGACGGAGGGAGGGGAACGGGGAGGGGAACGGGGGAGGGGAACGGGGGGGAGGGAAACGGGGAGGGGAACGGGGGAGGGGGAGGGGAACGGGGGGAGGGGGGGAGGGGAACGGGGGGGAGGGGGGAGGGGAACGGGGGGAGAGGGGAAACGGGGGGGAGGGGGGGAACGGGGGGGAGGGGAACGGGGGGAGGGGGACGGGGGGAGGGGAACGGGGAGGGGGATGGGGGGAGGGGAACGGGGAGGGGGACGGGGGAGGGGAACGGGGAGGGGAATGGGGGGGAGGGGGAGGGGAACGGTGGGGGAGGGGAACGGGGGGGAGGGGAACGGGGGGAGGGGGAGGGGAACGAGGGGAACGGGGGGAGGGGGGAGGGGAACGGGGGGGAGGTGGAGGGGGAGGGGGAAGGGGAGGGGGAGGGGTGGGGGGATGGGAGGGGAGGGGTGGGTGGGATGGGAGGGGGAGGGGTTGGGGGGATGGGAGGGGGAGGGGGTTGGGGGGGATGGGAGGGGGAGGGGGAGGAGGGGGAGCGGGAGGAGGGGGAGGGGGAGGGGGAGGAGGGGGGAGCGGGAGGAGGGGGAGGGGGAGGGGGAGGGGGGAGGGGGAGGGGGGAAGGGGAGGGGGAGGGGGGGAGGGGAACGGGGAGGGGGACGGGGGGAGGGGAACGGGGGGAGGGGGATGGGGGGAGGGGAACGGGGAGGGGGGGACGGGGGGAGGGGAACGGGGAGGGGAACGGGGGGGGAGGGAAACGGGGAGGGGAACGGGGGAGGGGGAGGGGAACGGGGGGAGGGGGGGAGGGGAACGGGGGGGAGGGGGGAGGGGAACGGGGGGGAGAGGGGAAACGGGGGGGAGGGGGGGAACGGGGGGGAGGGGAACGGGGGGAGGGGGACGGGGGGAGGGGAACGGGGAGGGGGATGGGGGGAGGGGAACGGGGGAGGGGGGACGGGGGAGGGGAACGGGGAGGGGGAACGGGGGGGAGGGGGAGGGGAACGGTGGGGGAGGGGAACGGGGGGGAGGGGAACGGGGGGAGGGGGAGGGGAACGAGGGGAACGGGGGGGAGGGGGAGGGGAACGGGGGGAGGGGAACGGGGGGGGAGGGGGAGGGGAACGGGGGGGAGGGGGGAGGGGGAGGGGAACGGGGGGGAGGGGAACGGGGTGGGGAACGGGGGCGGGGGACGGGGGGAGGGGAACGGGGAGGGGGACGGGGGAGGGGAACGGGGGGAGGGGAACGGGGAAGGGGGGAATGGGGGGAGGGGGAGGGGAACGGGGGGGAGGGGAGGGGAACGGGGGGGAGGTGGAGGGGCAATGGGGGGGAGGGGAACGGGGGGAGGGGGGAGGGGAACGGGGGGAGGGGGGAGGGGGAACGGGGGAGGGGGGACGGGGGAGGGGGAGGGGAACGGGGGGAGGGGAGGGGAACGGGGGGAGGGGGAGGGGAACGGGGGGAGGGGGAGGGGAATGGGGGAGGGGGACGGGGGGAGGGGGAGGGGGAACGGGGGGAGGGGGAGGGGAACGGGGGGGAGGGGGAGAGGAACGGGGGGGGACGGGGGGGAGAGGGAGGGGAACGGGGGGAGGGGGAGGGGAACGGGGGGAGGGGGGAGGGGAACGGGGGAGGGGGACGGGGGGGAGGGGGAGGGGAACGGGGGGGAGGGGGAGGGGAACGGGGGGGAGGGGGAGGGGAACGGGGGGGAGGGGGAGAGGAACGGGGGGGAGGGGAGGGGAACGGGGGGGAGAGGAACGGGGGGGAGGGGAGGGGAACGGGGGGGAAGGGAACGGGGGGAGGGGGAGGGGGGAACGGGGGGGAGGGGAACGGGGGGGAGGGGAACGGGGAGGGAGGGAGGAGGGGAATGGGGAGGGAGGGAGGAGGGGAATGGGGAGGGAGGGAGGAGGGGAACGGGGAGAGAGGGGGGAGGGTAACGGGGAGGGAGGGGGGAGGGAGGGGGAGGGGAACGGGGAGAGAGGGGGGGAGGGTAACAGGGAGGGAGGGGGGAGGGGAACGGGGAGGGAGGGGGAGGGGGACGGGGGGAGGGGAGAAGAGAGGGGGAGGGGAGAAGAGAGGGGGGAGGGGAGAAGAGAGGGGGGGAGGGGAGAAGAGAGGGGGGAGGGGAGAAGAGAGGGGGGGAGGCGAGAAGAGAGGGGGGGAGGGGAGAAGACAGGGGGGAGGGGAGAAGAGAGGGGGGATGGGAGGGGGAAGGGGGATGGGAGAAGAGAGGGGGGAGGGGAGAAGAGAGAGGGGGGGAGGGGAGAAGGGAGGGAGAGGGGGAGGGGAGAAGGGAGGGGGAGGGGAACGGGGGGAGGGGGAGGGGAACGGGGGGAGGGGGAGGGGAACGGGGAGGGAGGGGGAGGGGAATGGAGGGGGGAGGCGAACGGGGGGAGGGGGAGGGGAGGGGAACGGGGGGAGGGGAGGGGAACGGGGGGGAGGGGAACGGGGGGGAGTGGAGAAGAGAGGGGGGAGGGGAGAAGAGAGGGGGGAGGGGAGAAGAGAGGGGGGGAGGGGAGAAGAGAGGGGGGAGGGGAGAAGAGAGGGGGGGAGGGGAGAAGAGAGGGGGGAGGGGAGAAGAGAGGGGGGAGGGGAGAAGAGAGGGGGGGAGGGGAGAAGACAGGGGGAGGGGAGAAGAGAGGGGGGAAGGGAGAAGAGAGGGGGGAGGGGAGAAGAGAGGGGGAGGGGAGAAGGGAGGGGGGGAGAAGATAGGGGGGGAGGGGAGAAGAGAGGGGGGAGGGGAGAAGAGAGGGGGGAGGGGAGAAGAGAGGGGTGAGGGGAGAAGAGAGGGGAGGAGGGGAGAAGAGAGGGGGGAGGGGAGAAGAGAGGGGGGAGGGGAGAAGAGAGGGGGGAGGGGAGAAGAGAGGGGGGGAGGGGAGAAGGGAGCGGGGGAGGGGAGAAGAGAGGGGGGAGGGGAGAAGAGAGGGGGGAGGGGAGAAGAGAGGGGGGAGGGGAGAAGAGAGGGGGGGAGAAGAGAGGGGGGGAGGGGAGAAGAGAGGGGGGGAGGAGAGGTGGGGAAGAGGGGGAGGAGGGGAGGTGGAGAAGAGGGGGATGGGTGGGGGAGGGGGAGGGGGAGGGTGAGGGGGAGGGGCGAGGGGGAGGGGTGGGGGGTGGGAGGGGGAGGGGTGGGGGGGATGGGAGGGGGAGGGGTGGGTGGGATGGGAGGGGGAGGGGGAGGGGAACGGGGGGGAGGGGGAGGGGAATGGGGGGGAGGCGGAGGGGAACGGGGGGGGAGGGGAACGGGGGGAGGGGAACGGGGGGGAGAAGAGAGGGGGGAGGGGAGAAGAGAGGGGGGAGGCGAGAAGAGAGGGGGGAGGGGAGAAGAGGGGAACAGGGAGGGCAACGGGGGAGGGGAACGGGGGGGAGGGGAATGGGGAGGGGAACGGGGGGAGGGGAACGGGGGGAGGGGAACGGGGAGGGGAACAGGGAGGGGAATGGGAGGGGAATGGGGGGGAAGGGGGAGGGGAACGGGGGGGAGGGGGAGGGGAACGGGGGAGGGGGAGGGGAACGGGGGGAGGGGACCGGGGAGGGGAACGGGGGAGGGGGAACGGGGGGGGAAGGGGGAGGGGAGGGGGGAGGGGAAGGGGGAGGGGAGGGGGAGGGGGAACGGGGGGAGGGGGGAGGGGAACGGGGGGGAGGGGGAACGGGGGGAGGGGGGGAGGGGCACGGGGGGAGGGGGGAGGGGAACGGGGGCAGGGGGGATGGGAACGGGGGGGAGGGGAACGGGGGGAGGGAAA
>NC_136267.1:49192478-49299978 GCF_964187855.1 Myxine glutinosa
GGGGGGAGGGGAGGGGAGGGGAGGAGAGGGGGGGGAGGGGGACAAGAGGGGGGGGGAAGTACCCGGCATTCCGTGTATAAACGTGAGGGAGAAGAGGGGGGGAGGGGAGGGGGGGAGGGCGCGCGAATCGTCGAATCAGCGCGCTGCTCTGCCACCGATTCAGATTCCGTGTATAATATTCCTCGCTGAAAAAAAATATGGATCTAAAGATGAAAGAAAAAAAAACCTATGTGGTGTGAATGGCAATATTCCTCGCTGAAATGTGAAAAAACGCAATCGCGCGGCAAGGAACATCACGTGATCGCTCTGAGCGATCGATTGCAACTCTGCGTCGTGTCGTGGGCATGGCCAACGTGGCCTCATGCCCCCCAGGTGATTGGCTAACTCGAGCTCGAGAGAGCCATAATGTGCTACGTTATGGCAAAAACAATGGATCTAAAGATGAAAGGGAGAAAAACCTATGTGGTGTGAATGGCAATATTCCTCGCTGAAATGTGAAAAAACGGAATCGCTTTTCGCTCTGAAATACGTGCGAACGCGTAACTGAGTTAATGGCGGCAAGGAACATCACGTGATCGCTCTGAGCGAATCAGCGCGCTGCTCTGCCATTCCGGTCATAATATGCCTCGCTGAAATGCGCTCAGGTAAAAATATGGTTTAAAAATATTATGAAATAAATTTTTAGGTCGACTATGTTCTTCCCAGGCTCAATGGCCATGTTTGTGCCAAATATCAAGTACGTGAGCCTCTCCGTTTAGGAGTCTACCGGTAACATTACATACACACACACACACACACACACACACACACACACACAAACTGTGTTTTATATACTAGGGCATGCCCGTACGTGGGTGCCCGTTCCTTGCCAAAAAAAAAAAAAAACGCTACCCGTACGCTCTACCCCGCCCGTACGCCCGTAAACAAAAAAAACAACGCTCTTCGCTTCCGCCCTTCGCTCTGACTGAATTGGGAGAAATAATGCGCATAAGAAATCGAGAAATTATTATTTTCTCCGGAAGAAATCGAATTACGAACCGTAATGGCGCACGCGCTCGGCTCGGCTCGCTCTCACATCGGCCACGCCCACGCAACAACGCGTTCTGTGATTGGCTGCCGGAAGTGCAGTCTTCACTGTCCGGAAGGTCGCAAATCGCAGTTACGATGAATCGCAAATTAGTTTTAATTAGTTTTAAAACATAGTTTAACGGCAACATAGTTTGCCAACGTGAAATAAATGAATACGCTCTCAAATGTGCCGTCCGAGGCAGAGTCTGTTCGCCACGTTCGGCACACGTGATAGCTCGCTGCTCTCTGATTGGTTGAATCGTTTTTTGGACATAGCTCGGTAACTACTTCTCCGATTAATATGAAACCTTGAAAAGGCACATCCTCGGGTCCCCAGCAATATACCTGGCAAGTTTCAAGTATATCGGACCCGTGGTTGTCGAGAAACAGCGGTCACAGACATACAGACATACAAACATACAAACATACAAACATACAAACATACAAACATACACACAGAGATTACTGGAATTATAGATAGATATAGATTAAATAACAACTCACGGTCTGAGGTAACTCGGCTAAAAATTATCCGATTTGCACCAAATAAAGTTTATGAATGGTTGCACAGACCCCTACTTCTCACTAAAAGTGGAAACAGAATGTAAATCGGAGTTAAAATAAGTGTTTGATTTGTATCAAGCAAATGCACGTGGAGCATGCTTGCGAGCGAGCTGCGTTCTGGAGGTGACGTCAAATGCATTACGTCATCGGCTTTGAGGTATGGGGCAGAATTTTTAGGGGCGTTCCCAAGTGGTTCGGTTTTTTTTTCATTTTTAAGGTTTCAGAGCGAATATAACAAAAAATCAATGCCATATTTCAATTCACCATAAAGACTCATTTGGATGACATCAAATGCATTTTGAGTGAGATTCCATGTCTGTGGACCTTTAAGTGCGATGCCGATCAGGAAGAAGAAGCCGTACTACCAAATTCGTACACTTCCGGAATTGTTTGATTTATTTGTATTCAAATGTCTGGTAATTGTTTTGTATTTATTTATGCGAATGTGTACTTGTATATAACTGTCATTCATTTAAAAAGACTTCGGCACTAACGAGCGATTTTTTTTTTTTTTTTTTTACTCCAAAAAAAACGAACTTTTTTTTTTTTTTGGGGGGGGTTTTACTAGATCTCTCCTAGGCACTCACTGATGAACCTCTGAAAGTTTGATGAAGATCCGTTCAGCCATCTCTGAATAAAACGCAGACACATACAGACAACTCACGTTTTTATATATATCTAGCTAGCCTCAGTACTAGCTGAGGTACCCGGCTTCGCCCGGGTTGAATAAGAATAAGACAAATATATGATGAAAAGAACATGTATATTTTAGAGCAATATCACAGTACATTTCCTACATGACGAAAACACAAATGTCAGCATGCATGCATGTTTGTCTACAGATGTGTAGTTCTTGAGTTATAAGTGGACATCCAGACAGACACACAGACACTCCTCCTTTATTTATATAAAAAGAAAAGAAGCTCACATGCACAAATGAAATGTTTGTCATCTTTCGCACAATGTTGAGCCAATCGACACGGATGAACGAAAATCCTGTATTTGTACATTTCGTATGAAAATGCACACATACAATGACAATAATTACGTTTCAGCAGACGATCCTTGCTCCAGCAACGATTACTTTAACGCAGGCCACGATCTACTTGTGCTGAAAAATCACCACTGGCAGAACGAAACAGCTCGAATATAAACGTTGATCAGCAGCCAAAGAGAACTTGAGGCGCGATGGTTAGCGGTTTATACGTTAATGCTTTTGCAAAGTGGGCGTGTTTTGCAAGGGGAAGGTCGAGATTAAATCGACCGTCGTTGGTTAACCAAAAAAATATTTCCAACAAGTACAGATACATTCAAAGTACACCGCCCCATGCCAAATAATTAAATATGCTGCAGCGCGGCATTGCCGGGGCGCCTCTGGCGCCCGGCAATACCGCAGTGCAGCTCATTGAGGCTGCATTGGGAGGGAGAGGTGTACACTAATTGATTGATTAATTGTATAATTAAAATCAATAAAAGATTATCACAAAATATTTTCATAATCAATTGGCTAATCGCATAACTAAATCACTAGTGCTTCATCCGAAGATGTATCTTTTAGAAATTTAATTAAATAAGTCATTTATAAAAAATGAAATAATTAATTGATTACTCAATAAATAATTAATCGATTAATCAATAAATAATTAATAGATGAAATGATTAATCAATAAATCAAAAATATCATTGATAGCCACATCACTTGGTCACTCATGTCCAAATATTAGCTTCCCAGCTCAAAAGGTGCCTGAGATATTGGCCAAATGAGAAAGAAAATAAATAAATGATTAATAATGAAAATAAATAAATAATAATCATTAAAAAATTAAATAATTAATCAATTTGGTCAGAGAACACATAAACTACCACTATTTCATCAGAATCTGTAACTTAAAAAAAAAATTTTTTTTGTCATTAATCGAACAATTAAATAATTAATCGATTAATTGATTAATTAATAAATCAAAAATATCCTTTGCAGCCAAAGCACCTGGTCATTGGCATGTCCAAATATCAGCTTCCTAACTCAAAAGGTGCCTGAGTTAATGGTCAGAAGAGAAAGGAAATTTGATTAATTAAATAAGTACTTCATTAATCGCTAATAATTAAATAACTCCTCAATTTATTGATTAATCAAAAAAATAAAAATACAGTTTTTGACAAAGGACTTGCTCACTATTGTGCCGAAATTTCAGCTTCCTAGCTCAAAGGATGGCTGAGATATCGCCCGGACAAACAAACAAGATAGAAAACAAGTACACATACATTCAAAGTACACCGCCCCATGCCAAATAATTAAATATCCTACAGCGTGGCATTGCCGGGGCGCCTACGGCGCCCGGCAATACCGCAGTGCACCTCATAGAGGCTGCATTGGGAGGGAGAGGTGTACGCTAATTGATTGATTAATTGTAGAATTAAAATCAATAAAAGATTATCACAAATTATTTTCTTAATCAATTGGCTAATAGCATAGCTAAACCACTCGTGCTTCATCCGAAGATGTATCTTTTAGAAATTTAATTAAATAAGTCATTAATAAAAAATTAGATAATTAATTGATTCACCAATACTTAATTAATCGATTAAATGATTAATCAATAAATCAAAAATATCCTTGATGGCCACATCACTTGGTCACTGTCATGTCCAAATATTAGCTTCCCAGCTCAAAAGGTGCCTGAGATATTGGCCAAATGAGAAAGAAAATAAATAAATGATTAATAATGAAAATAAATAAATAATAGTCATTTAAAAATTGCATTATCAATCAATTCGGTCACAGAACACATAAACCACCACCATTTCATCAGAATCTGTCACTGGGGGGGGAAAAAAAAAAATTGGTCATAAATCAAATAATTAAATAATTAATCGATTAATTGATTAATTGATTAATTAATAATTGATTAATCAATAAATCAAAAATATCCTTGATAGCCACATCACTTGGTCACTCATGTCCAAATATTAGCTTCCCAGCTCAAAAGGTGCCTGAGATATTGGCCAAATGAGAAAGAAGATAAATAAATGATTAATAATGAAAATAAATAAATAATAATCATAAAAAAATTAAATTATTAATCAATTCGGTCAGAGAACAAATAAACCACCACCATTTCATCAGAATATCTAACTTTAAAAAAAAACAAATTTCTCATTAATCAAATAATTAAATAATTAATTAATAAATAAATAAATAATCATCATTAAAAAATTAAATTATTAATCAATTCGGTCAGAGAATGCATAAACCACCACCATTTCGTCAGAATCTGTAACTTTAAAAAAAAAAAATTTTAGTCATTAATCAAATAATCAAATAATTAATCGATTAATTGATTGATTAATTAATAAATCAAAAATAGCCTTTGCAGCCAAATCACCTGGTCATTGGCATGTCCAAATATCAGCTTCCTAACTCAAAAGGTGCCTGAGTTGATGGTCAAAAGAGAAAGGAAATTTAATTACTTAAATAAGTACTTAATTAATCGCTAATAATTAAATAACTCCTCAATTAATTGATTAATCAAAAAACAAAAAATAGCGTTTTTGACAAAGGACTTGCTCACTATTGTGCCGAAATTTCAGCTTCCTAGCTCAAAGGATGGCTGAGATATCGCCCGGACAACCAAACAAACAAACAAGAAAGCAAACAAGTACACATACATTCAAAGTACACCGCCCCATGCCAAATAATTAAATATGCTGCAGCGCGGCATTGCCGGGGCGCCTCCGGCGCCCAGCAATACCGCAGTGCAGCTCATTGAGGCTGCATTGGGAGGGAGAGGTGTACACTAATTGATTGATTAATTGTATAATTAAAATCAATAAAAGATTATCACAAAATATTTTCATAATCAATTGGCTAATCGCATAACTAAACCAGTAGTGCTTCATCCGAAGATGTATCTTTTAGAAATTTAATTAAATAAGTCATTTATAAAAAATTAAATAATTAATTGATTACTCAATAAATAATTAATCGATTAATCAATAAATACTTAATAGATGAAATGATTAATCAATAAATCAAAAATATCCTTGATAGCCACATCACTTGGTCACTCATGTCCAAATATTAGCTTCCCAGCTCAAAAGGTGCCTGAGATATTGGCCAAATGAGAAAGAAAATAAATAAATGATTAATAATGAAAATAAATAAATAATAATCATAAAAAAATTAAATTATTAATCAATTTGGTCAGAGAACACATAAACTACCACTATTTCATCAGAATCTGTAACTTAAAAAAAAAAAATTTTTTTGTCATTAATCGAATAATTAAATAATTAATCGATTAATTGATTAATTAATAAATCAAAAATATCCTTTGCAGCCAAATCACCTGGTCAATGGCATGTCCAAATATCAGCTTCCTAACTCAAAAGGTGCCTGAGTTAATAATGGTCAGAAGATAAATGAAATTTAATTAATTAAATAAGTACTTAATTAAACGCTAATAATTAAATAACTCCTCAATTAATTGATTATTCAAAAAACAAAAAATACCGTATTTGACAAAGGACTTGCTCACTACTGTGCCGAAATTTCAGCTTCCTAGCTCAAAGGATGGCTGAGATATCGTCCGGACAACCAAGAAAACAAGAAAACAAACAAACAAGAAAACAAACAAGTACACATACATTCAAAGTACACCGCCCCATGCCAAATAATTAAATATGCTGCAGCGCGGCATTGCCGGGGCGCCTCCGGCGCCCGGCAATACCGCAGTGCAGCTCATTAAGGCTGCATTGGGAGGGAGGGGTGTACACTAATTGATTGATTAATTGTATAATTAAAATCAATAAAAGATTATCACAAAATATTTTCATAATCAATTGGCCAATCGCATAACTAAACCACTAGTGCTTCATCCGAAGATGTATCTTTTAGAAATTTAATTAAATAAATCATTTATAAAAAATTAAATAATTAATTGATTACTCAATAAATAATTAATCGATTAATCAATAAATAATTAAAAGATGAAATGATTAATCAATAAATCAAAAATATCCTTGATAGCCACATCACTTGGTCACTCATGTCCAAATATTAGCTTCCCAGCTCAAAACGTGCCTGAGATATTGGCCAAATGAGAAAGAAAATAAATAAATGATTAATAATGAAAATAAATAAATAATAATCATAAAAAAATTAAATTATTAATCAATTTGGTCAGAGAACACATAAACTACCACTATTTCATCAGAATCTGTAACTTTAAAAAAAAAAAATTTTTTGTCATTAATCGAATAATTAAATAATTAATCGATTAATTGATTAATTAATAAATCAAAAATATCCTTTGCAGCCAAATCACCTGGTCATTGGCATGTCCAAATATCAGCTTCCTAACTCAAAAGGTGCCTGAGTTAATAATGGTCAGAAGAGAAATGAAATTTAATTAATTAAATAAGTACTTAATTAAACGCTAATAATTAAATAACTCCTCAATTAATTGATTATTCAAAAAACAAAAAATACCGTATTTGACAAAGGACTTGCTCACGACTGTGCCGAAATTTCAGCTCCCTAGCTCAAAGGATGGCTGAGATATCGTCCGGACAACCAAGAAAACAAACAAACAAGAAACCAGAGTGAAAACTGAGTACTCTCTTTCAGCGTGCGTCACTGCCGAGCCCCCTTTGGTGCCCGGCAATGACGATTTGCAATGCCTGGAGATGGCATAGGAAAGGAGCGGTGTACAACAAGTACACATACATTCAAAGTACACCGCCCCATGCCAAATAATTAAATATGCTGCAGCGCGGCATTGCCGGGGCGCCTCCGGCGCCCGGCAATACCGCAGTGCAGCTCATTGAGGCTGCATTGGGAGGGAGAGGTGTACACTAATTGATTGATTAATTGTATAATTAAAATCAATAAAAGATTATCACAAAATATTTTCATAATCAATTGGCTAATCGCATAACTAAACCAGTAGTGCTTCATCCGAAGATGTATCTTTTAGAAATTTAATTAAATAAGTCATTTATAAAAAATTAAATAATTAATTGATTACTCAATAAATGATTAATCGATTAATCAATAAATACTTAATAGATGAAATGATTAATCAATAAATCAAAAATATCCTTGATAGCCACATCACTTGGTCACTCATGTCCAAATATTAGCTTCCCAGCTCAAAAGGTGCCTGAGATATTGGCCAAATGAGAAAGAAAATAAATAAATGATTAACAAGTACACATACATTCAAAGTACACCGCCCCATGCCAAATAATTAAATATGCTGCAGCGCGGCATTGCCGGGGCGCCTCCGGCGCCCGGCAATACCGCAGTGCAGCTCATTGAGGCTGCATTGGGAGGGAGAGGTGTACACTAATTGATTGATTAATTGTATAATTAAAATCAATAAAAGATTATCACAAAATATTTTCATAATCAATTGGCTAATCGCATAACTAAACCAGTAGTGCTTCATCCGAAGATGTATCTTTTAGAAATTTAATTAAATAAGTCATTTATAAAAAATTAAATAATTAATTGATTACTCAATAAATAATTAATCGATTAATCAATAAATACTTAATAGATGAAATGATTAATCAATAAATCAAAAATATCCTTGATAGCCACATCACTTGGTCACTCATGTCCAAATATTAGCTTCCCAGCTCAAAAGGTGCCTGAGATATTGGCCAAATGAGAAAGAAAATAAATAAATGATTAATAATGAAAATAAATAAATAATAATCATAAAAAAATTAAATTATTAATCAATTTGGTCAGAGAACACATAAACTACCACTATTTCATCAGAATCTGTAACTTAAAAAAAAAAAATTTTTTTGTCATTAATCGAATAATTAAATAATTAATCGATTAATTGATTAATTAATAAATCAAAAATATCCTTTGCAGCCAAATCACCTGGTCATTGGCATGTCCAAATATCAGCTTCCTAACTCAAAAGGTGCCTGAGTTAATAATGGTCAGAAGATAAATGAAATTTAATTAATTAAATAAGTACTTAATTAAACGCTAATAATTAAATAACTCCTCAATTAATTGATTATTCAAAAAACAAAAAATACCGTATTTGACAAAGGACTTGCTCACTACTGTGCCGAAATTTCAGCTTCCTAGCTCAAAGGATGGCTGAGATATCGTCCGGACAACCAAGAAAGAAAACAAGAAACCAGAGTGAAAACTGAGTACTCTCTTTCAGCGTGCGTCACTGCCGAGCCCCCTTTGGTGCCCGGCAATGACGATTTGCAATGCCTGGAGATGGCATAGGAAAGGAGCGGTGTACAACAAACAAGAAAGAAACCAGAGTGAAAACTGAGTACTCTCTTTCAGCGTGCGTCACTGCCGAGCCCCCTTTGGTGCCCGGCAATGACGATTTGCAATGCCTGGAGATGGCATAGGAAAGGAGCGGTGTACAATAAATAATAATCATAAAAAAATTAAATTATTAATCAATTTGGTCAGAGAACACATAAACTACCACTATTTCATCAGAATCTGTAACTTTAAAAAAAAAAATTTTTTTGTCATTAATCGAATAATTAAATAATTAATCGATTAATTGATTAATTAATAAATCAAAAATATCCTTTGCAGCCAAATCACCTGGTCATTGGCATGTCCAAATATCAGCTTCCTAACTCAAAAGGTGCCTGAGTTAATAATGGTCAGAAGAGAAATGAAATTTAATTAATTAAATAAGTACTTAATTAAACGCTAATAATTAAATAACTCCTCAATTAATTGATTATTCAAAAAACAAAAAATACCGTATTTGACAAAGGACTTGCTCACTACTGTGCCGAAATTTCAGCTTCCTAGCTCAAAGGATGGCTGAGATATCGTCCGGACAACCAAGAAAACAAACAAGAAACCAGAGTGAAAACTGAGTACTCTCTTTCAGCGTGCGTCACTGCCGAGCCCCCTTCGGTGCCCGGCAATGACGATTTGCAATGCCTGGAGGTGGCATAGGAAAGGAGCGGTGTACAATAATGAAAATAAATAAATAATAATCATAAAAAAATTAAATTATTAATCAATTTGGTCAGAGAACACATAAACTACCACTATTTCATCAGAATCTGTAACTTAAAAAAAAAAAATTTTTTTGTCATTAATCGAATAATTAAATAATTAATCGATTAATTGATTAATTAATAAATCAAAAATATCCTTTGCAGCCAAATCACCTGGTCATTGGCATGTCCAAATATCAGCTTCCTAACTCAAAAGGTGCCTGAGTTAATAATGGTCAGAAGATAAATGAAATTTAATTAATTAAATAAGTACTTAATTAAACGCTAATAATTAAATAACTCCTCAATTAATTGATTATTCAAAAAACAAAAAATACCGTATTTGACAAAGGACTTGCTCACTACTGTGCCGAAATTTCAGCTTCCTAGCTCAAAGGATGGCTGAGATATCGTCCGGACAACCAAGAAAACAAGAAAACAAACAAGAAACCAGAGTGAAAACTGAGTACTCTCTTTCAGCGTGCGTCACTGCCGAGCCCCCTTCGGTGCCCGGCAATGACGATTTGCAATGCATGGAGGTGGCATAGGAAAGGAGCGGTGTACAACAAACAAGAAACCAGAGTGAAAACTGAGTACTCTCTTTCAGCGTGCGTCACTGCCGAGCCCCCTTTGGTGCCCGGCAATGACGATTTGCAATGCCTGGAGATGGCATAGGAAAGGAGCGGTGTACAACAAGTACACATACATTCAAAGTACACCGCCCCCATGCCAAATAATTAAATATCCTACAGCGCGGCATTGCCGGGGCGCCTCTGGCGCCCGGCAATACCGCAGTGCAGCTCATAGACAGACTTCGCTCCTGTCTTAGACAGACAGCTCATAGACAGATTTGACAGACTTCGCTCCTGTCTGCCCTCTGCATGGTCCCGGCTCTGCTCCTGGCTTCACCTGCTCGGCTCCTTCGCTGTTTCCTCGGGCCCACTCCCGTGGGTTGTGACGATTGTTTCGCCTCCTCACCCTTGGCCTCGTGCTCGTCCCTTCACTCCTGCTGGCATGGCTCTGTGGTACTCCGCCGCAAGGCTTCTCCTGCTTAAAACCCGCTCCACCCCATCATGCATCTCTGCAATCAAATCGAATGGACTCCTGCGTCGACCCAGGTACATTCACCGTGGCTCCGGTCGTAAGTTTGTTTATTTACAATCAGGTCACTCCATCCCCATCCTCTGGTCGGCTCAGCGCACTCCCACTCATCGTCCCAACACACCTGGTCACAACAACGCACAAAATCGCACCTCCTGTGTGCGAACCCTGGCCAAATCACCTGGATTCATACCCGCCGTACAAAACAACATCAAGCTCACCCTGTTCAATACCCGGTCCCTCAACAACAAATGCCTCATCCTGAACGACTACATCCTGGAAAATAAACTGGACTTTCTCTGTCTCACTGAGACCTGGCAACAACCACTGGACTACTACACGCTCAACCTCACCACACCCAATGGATATTCTTACATCAATAAACCACGCTCGGAGGGCCAAGGTGGTGGAATTGCCGTTATTCACCGACAAGACATCAAGACCAACCTCATCTCCATCTCATCTGCTCCATCATTTGAACACCTGGCTTTTAAACTCTCTGGTCACACACAGTCAGTCATGGCTGTTGTCTACCGCCCTCCCAAACCACACCCATCATTCCTGTCTGACTTCTCCTACTTTCTGACCCAGCTATGTTCCCTCTCCCACTCAATCCTCCTCCTTGGTGATTTCAATATCCACATGGACTCCACTGACTCCACGCTAACCACTGACTTCACTGATTTACTCACCTGCTTTAACCTCACTCAACATGTCAACTTTCCTACCCATAACCGTGGTCACATTTTGGACCTTGTCTGCTCTACTGGACTAACTTTGCACCATCTCTCTGGCTCCGACCTCACTCTCTCTGACCACCTAGCCATCACTATGACCATCAACATCCCCACCCCAGCACCAAGGCATTATCGCACTATCAACTTCCGTAAGCTAAACGCTCTTTCACCTACCTCATTCTCATCGACCCTCTCTGAAAAAATGTCCACTTCTCCCTTCGTTGACCTCCACACCCCTTCTGACCTCACTGACTACTACAACCACACTCTCTCCTCCTGCCTTGACCAACTTGCGCCTATAAAAACCAAAACAGTTTCTTTCACCCATTCTGCTCCCTGGTTTACCCCTGAACTCCGCCTGATGAAAACTCGTGCTCGCCAACTTGAAAGACTCCGCAATAAAACAGGTCTCACAGTTCACTCCCAAGCCTACAAGGACCACATACAACACTATAAAGATGCCCTCTCCCGCGCCCGCTCCGCCTACTACTCTCAAATTATCCACTCTGGCTCCGGAAACCCAAAAGCACTCTTCTCTACAATAAACAAACTCCTCAGCCCCCTGAACACCACCACCCAGTCATTCACAAGAGACAACTGCATCTCCTTCCTTTCATTCTTCCAACGCAAAATTGAAAACATCTACAACAGCTTGACCACCGCCGCACCCGCTCCCCCTCAAACCACCTGCCCCCCCTTATCCTGCCATCCCCTGTCTCAATTCTCCCCAGTCTCCCCTACTGACCTCTCTGAACTCCTCATCGGAATGAAAACTGCCACCTGCACTCTTGACCCCATCCCCTCCAGCTTTGTCAAGGCCTCCCTTCCTGCTCTCTCTCCACTTATCATTGCAACAATAAACTCCTCCCTGTCTACAGGCATCGTCCCACCATCCCTCAAAATTGCTGCTGTTACCCCCATTCTGAAAAAACCTGGACTAAACCCTGACACCCTAAATAACTTCAGACCCATCTCCAACCTACCCTTTCTGTGAAAGGTTTTGGAATGCGCTGTAGCCACTCAACTCAAACATCACCTCTCTGCCAATAACCTGTATGAAACATTCCAATCCGGATTCCGCTCCAACCACAGTACTGAAACTGCTCTCCTCAAAATCACCAACGACCTTCTCCTCTCCTCTGACGCTGGCAACCTCAACATTCTCATCCTCCTCGACCTCAGCGCCCCCTTTGACACCATCGATCACACGATCCTCCTCACCCGACTTGAAACCACCTTTAACATTACCGGCACTGCCCTCTTTTGGATTAAATCATACCTCTCTGACAGACGTCAGTTCATCTCCATCAATAACTGCAAATCCCCCCTGCTCCCCTCCCCCAAGGTGTCCCCCAAGGTTCAGTTCTTGGCCCCCTCCTCTTCATCCTTTACCTGTCCGCCCTCGGTCACTTAATCCGCCGTCATGGTCTCCAATTCCACTGCTTCGCCGATGACATCCAGCTTTTCATCTCCACCAAGTCCATCTCCACCGCCACCCACTCTATCCTGACAAACTGCATCACTGAAATAAAATCCTGGCTTCAAATCAACTTCCTCAAACTTAACTGTGATAAATCTGAAATAATCATCATTGGCCCAAAAACGCTCACCAAGTTCACCCATAACTTTGCCCTCAACATCGACGGTTTCCCAGTATCCACCTCCCCTCACATCCGGAATCTTGGCATCATCTTTGACCAAACCCTCTCCTTCGACAAATACACTAAACAGATCACAAAGACAGCCTTCTTTCACCTGAAAAACATCGCCCGTCTCCGTCCATCCCTCTCCTCCGTGGCTGCAGAAACCCTCATCCACACCTTCATCACTTCCCGTCTGGACTACTGCAATAGCCTCCTTTATGGTTCACCCTCAACAATCACCAATAAACTCCAATACATTCAGAACTCCGCTGCCCGTCTACTCACCCATTCCCGGACCCGTGACCACATCACCCCCGTCCTTTACAAGCTTCACTGGCTCCCCATCTCCCAGAGAATCCAGTACAAAATCCTCCTCTTGACCTACAAAGCCCTCCATAACCTGGCCCCATCCTACCTGGCTGACCTCCTCTCCAGACACACTCCCACCCGCAACCTCCGCTCTGCTGGTACCAACCTCCTGACCCCCCCATCCGGACCAAATTTAGATCCTGGGGGGACAGGGCCTTCTCCATCGCTGCTCCCACCCTCTGGAACTCGCTACCTCACACCATCAGAGACTCCTCCTCACTCACCACATTCAAAACATCACTCAAGACCCACCTGTTCAACACTGCATTCAACATTTAACCCACAGCATCTAACCCCTGACTATCTCCTCTCCTTCTCCCTCCTTTGTGCTTTAAATATTTCCCTATTGATTCTTCTTTTTTTGCAATTGTTTTTATGTTTTGCTATGCATTATGTTTTGCACTCTGTCAAAGCGTCTTTGGGCTTCCTGAAAAGCGCTATATAAAATAAATGCATTATTATTATTATAGAGGCTGCATTGGGAGGGAGAGGTGTCCACTAATTGATTGATTAATTGTATAATTAAAATCAATAAAAGATTATCACAAAATATTTTCTTAATCAATTGGCTAATACCATAACAATACCACTCGTGCTTCATCCGAAGATGTATCTTTTAGAAATTTAATCAAATAAGTCATCAATAAAATTTTTAATAATTAATTGATTAATCAATAAGTAATTCATCGATTAATCAATAAATAATGAATCGATTAAATGATTAATCAATTAATCAAAAATATCCTTGATAGCCACATCACTTGTTCACTGTCATGTCCAAATATTAGCTTCCCAGCTCAAAAGGTGCCTGAGATATTGGCCAAATGAGAAAGAAAATAAATAAATGATTAATAATGAAAATAAATAAATAATAATCATTAAAAAATTAAATTATCAATCAATTCGGTCACAGAACACATAAAGCACCACCATTTCATCAGAATCTGTAACTGGGGGGAAAAAATTTTTTTTTAGTAATTTATCGAATAATTAAATAATTAATCGATACATTGATTAATTGATTAATCAATAAATCAAAAATATCCTTGATAGCCACATCACTTGGTCACTCATGTCCAAATATTAGCTTCTGAGCTCAAAAGGTGCTTGAGATATTGGCCAAATGAGAAAGAAGATAAATAAATGATTAATAATGAAAATAAATAAATAATAATCATTAAAAAATTAAATTATTAATCAATTCGGTCAGAGAACACATAAACCACCACCATTTCATCAGAATCTGTAAGTTAAAAAAAAAAAATTTTTTGTCATTAATCAAATAATTAAATAATTAAACGATTAATTGATTAATTAATTAATTAATAAATCCAAAATAGCCTTTGCAGCCAAATCACCTGGTCATTGGCATGTCCAAATATCAGCTTCCTAACTCAAAAGGTGCCTGAGTTAATGGTCAGAAGAGAAATGAAATTTAATTAATTAAATAAGTACTTAATTAATCGCTAATAATTAAATAACTCATCAATTAATTGATTAATCAAAAAACAAAAAATACTGTTTTTGACAAAGGACTTGCTCACTATTGTGCCGAAATTTCAGCTTCCTAGCTCAAAGGATGGCTGAGATATCGTCCGGACAAACAAACAAGCAAGAAAACAAACAAACAAGTAACCAGAGTGAAAACTGAGTACTCTCTTTCAGCGTGCGTCACTGCCGAGCCCCCTTTGGTGCCCGGCAATGACGATTTGCAATGCCTGGAGATGGCATAGGAAAGGAGCGGTGTACAACAAACAACCAGAGTGAAAACTGAGTACTCTCTTTCAGCGTGCGTCACTGCCGAGCCCCCTTTGGTGCCCGGCAATGACGATTTGCAATGCCTGGAGATGGCATAGGAAAGGAGCGGTGTACAACAAGTAAAGCTACATTCAAAGCACACCGCCGACATGCGAAATAATTAAATATCCTACAGCGCGGCATTGCCGGGGCGCCTCTGACGCCCGACAATACCGCAGTGCAGCTCATTGAGGCTGCATTGGGAGGGAGAGGTGTACACTAATTGATTGATTAATTGTATAATTAAAATCAATAAAAGATTATCACAAAATATTTTCATAATCAATTGGCTAATAGCATAACTAAACCACTAGTGCTTCATCCGAAGATGTATCTTTTAGAAATTTAATTAAATAAGTCATTAATAAAAAATTAAATAATTAATTGATGAATCAATAAATAATTAATCGATTAAATGATTAATCAATAAATCAAAAATATCCTTGATAGCCACATCACTTGGTCACTGTCAGGTCCAAATATTAGTTTCCCAGCTCAAAAGGTGCCTGAGATATTGGCCAAATAAGAAAGAAAATAAATAAATAATTAATAATGAAAAGAAATAAATAATAATCATTAAAAAATTAAATTATTGATCAATTCGGTCACAGAACACATAAACCACCACCATTTCATCAGAATCTGTAACTGGGGGGGAAAAAAAAAAATTTTGGTCATAAATCAAATAATTAAATAATTAATCGATTAATTGATTAATTGATTAATTAATAATTGATTAATCAATAAATCAAAAATATCCTTGATAGCCACATCACTTGGTCACTCATGTCCAAATATTAGCTTCCCAGCTCAAAAGGTGCCTGAGATATTGGCCAAATGAGAAAGAAGATAAATAAATGATTAATAATGAAAATAAATAAATAATAATCATAAAAAAATTAAATTATTAATCAATTCGGTCAGAGAACAAATAAACCACCACGATTTCGTCAGAATCTGTAACTTTAAAAAAAAAAAAATTCTCATTAATCAAATAATTAAATAATTAATAAATAAATAAATAAATAATAATCATGAAAAAATTAAATTATTAATCAATTCGGTCAGAGAATGCATAAACCACCACCATTTCGTCAGAATCTGTAACTTTAAAAAAAAAAATTTTTAGTCATTAATCAAATAATTAAATAATTAATCGATTAATTGATTGATTAATTAATAAATCAAAAATAGCCTTTGCAGCCAAATCACCTGGTCATTGGCATGTCCAAATATCAGCTTCCTAACTCAAAAGGTGCCTGAGTTGATGGTCAGAAGAGAAAGGAAATTTAATTAATTAAATAAGTACTTAATTAATCGCTAATAATTAAATAACTCCTCAATTAATTGATTAATCAAAAAACAAAAAATACCGTTTTGACAAAGGACTTGCTCACTATTGTGCCGAAATTTCAGCTTCCTAGCTCAAAGGATGGCTGAGATATCGCCCGGACAACCAAACAAACAAACAAGAAAGCAAACAAACAACCAGAGTGAAAACTGAGTACTCTCTTTCAGCGTGCGTCACTGCCGAGCCCCCTTTGGTGCCCGGCAATGACGATTTGCAATGCCTGGAGATGGCATAGGAAAGGAGCGGTGTACAACAAGTAAAGCTACATTCAAAGCACACCGCCAAGATGCGAAATAATTAAATATCCTACAGCGCGGCATTGCCGGGGCGCCTCCGGCGCCCGGCAATACCGCAGTGCAGCTCATTGAGGCTGCATTGGGAGGGAGAGGTGTACACTAATTGATTGATTAATTGTATAATTAAAATCAATAAAAGATTATCACAAAATATTTTCATAATCAATTGGCTAATAGCATAACTAAAGCACTAGTGCTTCATCCGAAGATGTATCTTTCAGAAATTTAATTAAATAAGTCATTAATAAAAAATTAAATAATTAATTGATGAATCAATAAATAATTAATCGATTAATCAATAAATAATTAATCGATTAAATGATTAATCAATAAATCAAAAATATCCTTGATAGCCACATCACTTGGTCACTCATGTCCAAATATTAGCTTCCCAGCTCAAAAGGTGCCTGAGATATTGGCCAAATGAGAAAGAAAATAAATAAATGATTAATAATGAAAATAAATAAATAATAATCATTAAAAAATTAAATTATTAATCAATTTGGTCAGAGAACACATAAACTACCACAATTTCATCAGAATCTTAAACTTTAAAAAAAAAAATTTTTTTGTCATTAATCGAATAATTAAATAATTAATCGATTAATTGATTAATTAATAAATCAAAAATATCATTTGCAGCCAAATCACCTGGTCATTGGCATGTCCAAATGTCAGCTTCCTAACTCAAAAGGTGCCTGAGTTAATGGTCAGAAGAGAAAGGAAATTTGATTAATTAAATAAGTACTTAATTATAAAAAAAAATAACCACCTTTAGAGGCCATTTTTCCCCGCAAGCGGGGGTTGGCCTTTTTCGGGAACCGTGGTTGTTGTTGTTTTTCGGTCCCCTTTTTGAAGCAATGTTTTACGGCCGGATGCCCTTCCTGACGCCAACCCTTTTTGCCGCCTTTAACGACAAACAGGGAATTACCAGTGAACTGGTCCTCAATTAGCCGACCTCAATAACCTCGGGAAATACAAAAGGGAGCGACGCTGCTGGCAATGGCGGCTTGAGGCGAGCTTTAGCTCCAAGGCAGCGAACGCTGCAATAAGGCTACTGGCACTTTGGAGAGAGCGAGATTGGGGATAATTGAAGGGCCTAAGTTATTTGATTAATACAATGCAGAGTCAAACTATTGGAAACAGATCCTTACCTGAAACACATACTAATGAAATAACTACAGAAGGTTCCTATGGTGTCCTACGTGTTGTCAGAACACGGTGTCGGAACACGTGTTCATTCACGTGAATCTTTCTTTCTTCCCACCTCAATACTGAAGCGTTTACTTCAAATTTGACATATTGTCACATTTGTACAACTATATGTGGTGCAGACTGCTATAGCTGAACCGTTATCATTGTCATGGCCCGAGTTTGACATGTAGGACAAACACAACACCGTGTTCCGTGTTCCGACACCTAACGTAGGACACACACACATTAACTTCCTAACTTAATTAATCGCTAATAATTAAATAACTCCTCAATTTATTGATTAATCAAAAAAAAAAAATACCGTTTTTGACAAAGGACTTGCTGACTATTGTGCCGAAATTTCAGCTTCCTAGCTCAAAGGATGGCTGAGATATCGCCCGGACAAACAAACAAGAAAGAAAACAAGTACACATACATTCAAAGTACACCGCCCCATGCCAAATAATTAAATATCCTACAGCGCGGCATTGCCGGGGCGCCTCTGGCGCCCGGCAATACCGCAGTGCAGCTCATAGAGGCTGCATTGGGAGGGAGAGGTGTCCACTAATTGATTGATTAATTGTATAATTAAAATCAATAAAAGATTATCACAAATTATTTTCTTAATCAATTGGCTAATAGCATAACTAAACCACTCGTGCTTCATCCGAAGATGTATCTTTTAGAAATTTAATTAAATAAGTCATTAATAAAAAATTAAATAATTAATTGATTCACCAATAAATAATTAATCGATTAAATGATTAATCAATAAATCAAAAATATCCTTGATGGCCACATCACTTGGTCACTGTCATGTCCAAATATTAGCTTCCCAGCTCAAAAGGTGCCTGAGATATTGGCCAAATGAGAAAGAAAATAAATAAATGATTAATAATGAAAATAAATAAATAATAATCATTAAAAAATTGCATTATCAATCAATTCGGTCACAGAACACATAAACCACCACCATTTCATCAGAATCTGTAACTGGGGAAAAAAAAAAAAATGTTGGTCATAAATCAAATAATTAAATAATTAATCGATTAATTGATTAATTGATTAATTAATAATTGATTAATCAATAAATCAAAAATATCCTTGATAGCCACATCAGTAGTGTAATAATGTTGGTTCTGGGACACCCCAAATCCCCATTCACTTACATGTTAATTTTTCCATTCCCTCATTGCCCCTAAACACCTCTATTTCTCTCACCCTGTTCTTTACGAACCTTCTAACCTTTTGACATGTTATCCTTATTCATTAGACCACTTAAACAATGGTCCTTCTGTGTGAACCTGTGATCCTTCTGACCTTATGGACCTTTTAACCTTTTACTCTTAATATCATCTGGTGAATCATCTTTGACCCACTCAAACAACGACCCTACAAATATTTGTTTATGTGTGGGAAATAATTTAATTCTCCTACAACTCTCCTCACCGTCTAATACATTAACAAAAAATATGTTTGAGTTTGGTTCTTTATCAAGATATTTGAACTGAGCTAAAATAAAATGATAAACCTCCCTCAATGTTCTTGTCTGAGTGCCTCCTCTCCCACATACCATTTTTAAATTAATGTATATATTTTCCTGACAACCATCAAAGTTTTCCGTCCACTCAAAAATATTTTTATCTTTTTTACCCAACTCACCGGTATTTAAATTAATTCTCTTATTTGTTTTGTGAACTTTTTTACCAGTTGCCTTTTCAATTATACCTATTTGATATTTTTCACATTCATTATGTTTTCCATTTATATACCAAGGTTGATTACACCTCCACTCTTTAGTCTGGTTGATACTTGGTTCTATCATTTATATAATAGTAAAAAAGGTGGCGGTAGCCCGTTAAAATCCCCAACCCCCCCTTTTTAACTTATCACTTATATATATCTTATCACTTATATATATCTTATCACTTATATATATCTTATCACTTATGTATATCTTATCACTTATATATATCTTATCACTTATATATATCTTATCACTTATATACTTATATAACCATAAGGGAGACTATCAATTCCATTTTCTAAAATAAACCTCTTATCATCAAAAGCCCCCAATGCTTTCTTATTTATCTCTTCTGAATATAATTGATGTTTATAACTTCTTATTCCATTAATCTTTCTAAACTCTTCTTTCTTTGTTGTTAAACAGTTATAATAATCCTTAAAGTTTATTGTTTCTTTAATAACATTTTTCTTTACACCTTTTAACTTCTTATCAGTCTTTTCAACGTTATTCACAATGTATTTATAAGCATAAGCCTTTGACCTCAATCCCACAAATTCACTCATAACATTTCCTCCTAATTCATCCTTGAACTTTCCAATCACCTTTTTATTTTTAGAAGAGAACAACTCACTCTCTGGACTGTAATTACTCGTGTCATAGATATTAATGTCTCTTTTCATGTCTGAATAAACATCGTTGGTATTAATTTTCAAAATAAAACTATCTGTATCCATATAAAGTAGATTAACATCATTTTGATATTTCTTCCTCAAGTTATTATAAAAGTAATCATACATTAATGACTTTGATAAATCAAGAATTGATGTTCCAATATAAATAGGTTTGTTCATTTCAATACTCTCTTTAATCAAATGGATCGCACAAAAGTTCTCAGTAAAGACCTCAGCTCGAGTAAAACTCGGTCTATTAATTAATTTTGATGCTTGTTCCCAAGATGTTGATAGTCTGATATTTTGTCTTTTCCTCACATTCTCCATAGTCTTACCAAAGACCGCATTATTCATCAATTTATAAAAGTCTTTCTCAAAATCAGTTTTTGACTCTGTTCTTCTTTGTGTATTAAAATCAATGTACCCCTTTAACCAATGACTTTGATTGAACTTTAGAACCCTATGGATCTTCTCTACTCTTAGACCTTTTGATAAATATTGTCGCAAATTTCTTTGGTGTAGAACATAATTTTTCTTGTTATATAATGTAGTAAGTAATTTTTCTGTTGATTCACCTATATCAAACGATCGTTGATAATCACTCAACCATTCTTTCTTTGGACTTTCTTTCTCACAAGCAAATGGGAGATCTTTGTGTAGGTTATGGAGTTCCTCTGGATATTTTAAATCAATTTCAAAATAATAACCAACTTTTTCTTCATCCAATTCTTTTTGTGTAGAGATACATACATCTTGTAAAACGTTTTTGTAGTCTTTTTCCTTTACCCATCTAAGTTTTCCATAAGGAAGAGCCTGAGACATTGCCCAGCCATACAGGTTGTTCGCGTCATAGTACATCAAGTAAGAACTCTCTTTCGTTGGATCATAATTTGGAAGATATTTGTTATTTGCTTTTGCGTATCTACTCGAGCAGACTTGTGAAATTCCACCTCTTTTTGCCTTTTCAATCATTAAAAGCATATCAACATCGGTTATCAAATCCAAATCTTGTTTTGTCATTTTCAACATCGCACTCCAGGCCAATCCAGGTGCTGTGTAGTAGTGAGCAGGATCCAATCCATATCCAGTGCGACAAACAGATCTAAAGGCTTCAAATACATCGGCCAATAAAAGCACATCAGTTTTGAGATACAAATCGTGATACTCGCCAAGATTCTTGATGTTATATTTTTCCCAAACATTTTGTGTGTGTACATAATCTTTATCAGATATATTACTGTTGTTTAATTTGTTATAGAAATTTTCTTTTGAAGGAAGTTGTGTTTCATTGAATCTCTCAAATGAGTCCATATAGTCATAGGGGTAAATTCCCTTTTGTGTTAGAAAATCTTTATCTAAAAAATACTCTGAAAGACATGGAAACTCTTTTAGATTTTGAACCAAGTTCGCCAATGGACTTGCCATGAATTTA
Organism: Myxine glutinosa; assembly: GCF_964187855.1. Classification (NCBI taxonomy): domain Eukaryota; kingdom Metazoa; phylum Chordata; class Myxini; order Myxiniformes; family Myxinidae; genus Myxine; species Myxine glutinosa. The sequence goes on from NC_136267.1 coordinate 49,214,462, forward strand.
AATGTATCAATAAATCTGATATGAGTAATAGGAGATGTGTGAATTGTTTTTGTGAATGAAATGTATTTCTGATCCGTGTTTGGAATTGCTGAGATACTTCCAGAAGTCTTTGAGAGTTCCTTGATAAATAGATGTGTATCATAATGAGCGTTGTTATGAAGAAAGACAGGAATGAAAGAGGGGAGTTGATAATTAATATTACAACTTTGATGAGCCGGACCTCTATATTTACCAGTGAGATGACAATGGTCTCTAACCTTTAGACCTTTACCAATTTTCTTCTCACAAATATGACAGTCAACCTTTGGCTGTCTAAATTCTCTTTTTTCTTTACTTGTTAAGGACATTGGTTTATTGGTTTCTCTCATTATCTTGGTTAATCGGACACTGTCTTTTTCTAGTCATTTCACAAACTCCTCTGGGGTATTTGAGCCTCTATACACCTCTACCTTGTTATATTCATCACCAACGGATGATTTGATATAATAACAAAAACCACAAGGAGTATGTTTTTGATATTTATTTGTGTATGATTCTTTTGGATCTGGAGAAGCAGTATCTATTTTTTCTAGAATACTTTCAAAATCAGCATATATAACAAATGGATGTTTGATCTTTTTATTTTCATCTTTGAATGTTATCTTTGAGCCTTCTTTAGGCATATTGATTACCGTTGATTTATGTTCGCCACAATAATTTGAATGTTTATCTAATCTTTCTTGTGAATTGAAGAAGTTAAGACAACGCAAACAAATATATATTTTATTTGTTCTCTTACAGACTTGTGGTTTTATTAATTTAGCAATATCTTTGATGTATGTATAATGTGAATTTTCCTCTGAATTAAAATATAGAAGATTAATATGAGTTTGTTTACAATTGTCAGAAAGCTTTAAAACCTGAATGTTGTTTGTTTCTGTTAGACCATAAACATTAACTGATAAATTATTCATCTTTTCAAATTTAGGAATATCATTTAAAGTCATCGGAAACTTTAGATCTTTTGTATTTAATGTATTCTCATATTTTTTATAATGAGATACTCTTTCATCATGAAAATGTGGAGGATGTAAGTGTGCTAAAATAGACCAGAGAAAACATTTATTGTCTTTATTTTTGATATTGATAACTGCTTTTCTATTTTTGATAACACTGGGTAAATCAATGTAAGAAGAAGCTTTTAGAGGATCTGATTTAAGAATATGAATGTCTATGTAAATAATTTTTCCTATATTGAATCCACTTCCTACGATTGAATTATCCACATCTTGCTCTTGTTTAATAAGTTCATCATAGACTCCTGATGTTTTAAAATCTTGATATGAAGATATAAAGTGTGGCTCAGTTCTCATGTATGGTGTATCTATAACTCCTTTATCCTTTGTCATTTCTAATTTTACCCCCATATAAAATTTAAGTGGTTTCATTTCTTTTAGTGTTTTTTCAATCAATGTTTGAACAGCAGGTTTGACTATTTCTACACATCAACTATAGACTTTGGTTCGGGAGGTTTGAAGTTAAAGATTCGAATCCTGATATGTCTTTTGAAAGCACCATCAGTATTTTTAATAGTAAACAATTTTGACAAGTGTTTGTTAGTTTTAAGATGGGCTTTAAACCCCTTCTTGAGGATGGTTGTTTTACAGACCTTACAATGTTTTGTTTTAGGTGGAAGAGGGGAAAGTTTGTTAAGAATGTTGTATGTATGTTTTGCGGTGAGAATATGTTGTTTATAATATTTTACTTCCTTCTCGCAAGTATCACAATAAACCATATTTATAGCGTGAGAAAACGTGGTGTTTTATATATATCACTGTGCTTAAAATAAAACACTTTTGAGCTTTACAGCTCCGTTTCATATATATCGCTGTGCTTAAAATAAAACACTTTTGAGCTTTACAGCTCCGTTTTATATATATCGCTGTGCTTAAACTAAAACACTTTTTCACTCAGAATCATCTAAGTCATAACTATCACATGAATACTCAGAATCATACTCAGAGTCATCAATAAAGCTACTCTCATAATTATCATTTGAGCACAAACTATTAGTATCATAACAATCATCTGTGTTCAATGAAATACTATCATCACCATCGTCCGAGTTCAATGAAATACTATCATCACTATCGTCCGAGTTCAATGAAATAGTAAAATCCTCACTGCTGTAATGACTCATATTTAATTAGCAGAAAAAACCTTTCCATCTATACCAATATACTTTCTTTCATTAACGGATTCAATCTCTACATTTTTAATATCAAAAGTTATCTTTAAATAATCTCTAACTATCATAGAACGAAATGACATTTCACCAGAAATATTAACATCATTCATTTTACTTAGATCTACACCCTTTGGATTATTAAAGTAAATACAAATTTCTCCACGAGTATTGTTGATGGTCTTATCATTCTTTTTCAAAGTATCGTGGTCAATCACTTTTTCAAGCTTTGAATAAATTGCCAGGAGTAGACGAGAAACTTTTGTTAGATTTACTTTAATGGATGTCTTTCCAGGTATAGTTAGAGCTCTTCCTTTAAATGAAATAGAGGGGCTCATGTTATTTTCCATAACTGGTTTTACCCAAAAATTTCCATATTTATCTTTGTTCAATTTAACATCTTTGACATATTTTTCTATATCTTTCACCGAAGTAGAGATTGATTGAAATTTGTCTTTTGTGCTTTGAAACATTGTATTTATTAATGAATAAACTTGCGTTTCGTTTAAGTAAAAATTTACCATATAAATATGATAAGTTCTGAAGGATATTTAGAATTTCCAGACTCTCCATATGATAAATTAGAGAATTTTCCGGCTTGTGATAGAATAGGGCTTAATAATGAGGGTTCATATAAACAATGTATTTTCTGTGATTTAATTTTAATTAATGATAATAAAAAATATAAAAATATATATAACTCTTTTAAATTAGAACCAAAAATGAATTACTTTACAAGATTAATAAGAGAGATGAATGTTAAGTATTGTGATGATAATACAACATTTCTTTCAAGGGAAGAGACTATTTGTATTGAGGAAATGTATAAGGGTTTAATGATATTTATTATTCAAAATAATTTTAATGGAAATGTTAATACAAGATACTATATAAATAAAATAATGAATTATTTTGAAATTAAACCCGAACTCAGGATAAAATATAGAGTTTCCAAAATAGCTCAAAAAAAGTTAGATGACTTGTTTTCCAAATATATAAATGAATGATTTTTTACCCATTTGGGAAAATAAGATAAAATTTAATAACCATAAAAACATTCCAAATTCATTGAGATGTCTAATAGTTGGTTCAAGCGGATGTGGAAAAACCTGTTTACTTTTAAAGATGCTCCTTGGTCCTAATTTTTTAGATTATGATAATTTAATAATTTTTACAAAGTCTAGTTTTCAACCTGAGTATCAACTACTCTCACAGGGTTTTAATGCAGGTCTTAAAAAGGAAGACATTATCGGTTGATTTAAACTTCAAAACAAACTAAATGATTATAATATTGAAGATATAATACAATTATTTTGTGATACACAGAAATCAAAATCGAAACCAAAACCCATAACTTGTATTCTCAGTGATAATACGGATGATATACCTTCACCTCAAGATTTAGATAAATCAAAAAAGAACCTCGTCATCTTTGATGATTGTGTTAATGAGAGAAACCAAACAGTAATGGATAGCTACTATACAAGAGGGAGTCATTCTTCTTGTAATTGTATATATCTTAGTCAATCATATTTTCAACTCCCTCGACGCTCAATAAGAAACAATGCCAATACTTTTATTTTATTTAAGTTAAATTCAATAGATGTAAATAATTTTTGGAGAGATAATTGCTCTACGTTATGTAGTAAAAAAGAATTTGAAAATTATATGAAACACATGATTGAAAAATATAAATATATTGTTGTGAAACAAGATGAGATATTAAAGGATGTATTTTTATTTTAAACATAATTACATATATAAATGATAACTATTATTATTAATCTTGTGGGTAAATCTGCTTCAGGAAAGAACTTTCATAAATCTAAACTCTTGAATAGTAAAAATGAAAAGATTGTAAGTTTTTTTTTAAAACACCCTATGATTCGTTTTGTGAGTACTACAACCAGAGCAAAGCGACCAGGAGAAGTAGAAGGGAAAGATTATTACTACATTTCAATGGAGGAACATATGCGATTGAGGAATGAAGGTCAAATATTTGAGGAGGTCTCTCTTGGTTCTACAAAATATTCACATTGTAAGAGTGAGTTAAATAAAGTAAAATCTAATGGTCTTGGGATTTTAGAAACTAATCCTGAAGGAATGAGACAAATTATTAAACATTTGTGTGGTGATGGAGTTAAGATTTTATCATTCGGTTTTGATATCGATGAGGAGACTCAACGCAAACGTATGAAAAGCAGAGATACAAGTATTAGTGAAGAAGAAATAACAACTCGTATTAATACCAATAAAGAATTTGATGAAATATTTAAAGAAAAGGATTTATTTCAACACATTTACTATAATGATGAAGAAAAGGAAAATTTTCCCATTGACCTTTACAATTCATTGAATGATATTTTTCAATAAATAAATACAGAAAATGAATACTGAAGAAAGAGCAAGAAAGTTTAAAGAACATCAAGAGTTGGTTTCAAAAGTTGTAAAACAACAGGAAGAGATAAAGAAGAAACGGAGACAGAAACTAACTGGTGAAGAAGCCTTTGAAAGAAAACAAGAGACATTTTTTAAACCGCTTTTAAAAACTCAACACCCTACAGTTCCCACGGTAGAATTTACTCCGAAAAAACTTCAAATGCTCAAAGATTTTAGTCAGATAACAAAACAAGAACTTGGAAAATTAGAATATAATGATGAAGAATTATTTCAGAAACTTGAGGAGGTAAATCAACCCCCTAATTATGTAGTGGAAGCTCTTCAAAACAATGAATATTTGGCAGATTCAAAAACCAGAGCAGGTCTCATTCCAACAGAAGAACCAGCAGTGTTTCATCTTGTGAAAGAAAAGGTATTGGTATTTAATGATGAATTGATGTTCTTGAGTTCTACTCAACCAAATGTTAAATTAACTCCAAGATTAATGTTTCTTCTAACAAACCCCGGATTCAGCGGTTCAAAATATTTTGAGGAACCACTTGATATGGAAAGAGAGGAAGATAGGGTATATATTGAGTTGCTAAATGCACTTGATTATGGAGTTTCTGTTGCTGGTAAAAGTAAGAAGAATGAGAAGGAGAAACATATTATTGATGCTTTAAGTAAGCTTGGTTCAGGTGTTAGTTTTCTTCCAAATGACCCATCACAATTAGTTAATAGGCTATTATTGTTGTTAGGTAGTAAGAAGGCTGGAAACAACAATTGTTTTAATGAATCCTCAGCCATTTTAGATCAGTTGATGAATATGAAAATAATTAATAAGTGTCAATACAAAGATATTTTATTAGATATTAAATAAGATGAGAAGCACAATTCTTAGTTTTAATTTCACAACGAGCGATTACACAGCTTCATTCCCTTACCCACTACAACTTGACCCCACAAAAGAATATGAGGCTTCTTTGTTGTCAATGGAAACTTACAATACCCTTTTTAATATCACAGAGAAAAACAACAAGTTTAGTTATAATCCAGGAAGTGGATATAAAACTATAACCGTTTCACCCGGAGCTTACGAGATTTCTCAAATATCTTCAGAAGTCTCTTGCCTTATGAAAGAAAAAGGTGATGAACCAAAAAATATGGTAATAGATATTCAAAAACACACTTCAAAATCAACGATTAAGCTTAAAAATAATTATAAAGTTGATTTCACGATTGAAAATTCGTTCAGAGAGCTATTGGGTTTCTCTTCAAAAAAGATTGAAACTAACAGGACGTTTTACAGTGATAATGTTATCCAAATATCCTCCGGTATAAATTCAGTATTAATTCATTGTGATTTGATTGATGGTGCTTATAACGATGGAATAAGAACAAATACAATATTTTCATTCAGTGCATACTCAACCCCGATTGGTTATAAATTTAATATGGAACCAAAAAATCTTGTCTATTTACCTGTGTCAGGAAAAACCATATACATAGTAAATTTTAGGATAACCGACCAAGATAATCGTATAATATCCTTTAATGATGAAATTATATCCATCAGAATTCACCTACGTGAAGTTTTTCAATAAATAAATAATGGTTATTGTGAGAAAACACGAGTTGGGAAAATATAAAATAATTACAGGGGAGGGCATGTACCTTTCACCAGACTATAAGGGTGAAGGTATGTTTCTTGGGAGAGGATACTATAAACCTAAGAGACAACGAGGTGTAGGTCATCAATTTCGAAATAAAGGAGATGGGATAATTGATACTCTAATGGGTATTGGTTCAACCATCCTTAAACATAAAGACCTAATTGGTTCAACTGCTTCTGCCGTGGGTTCAGTTGCGGGTGCTATAAAGAGTATAAAAGATGCTCAAAAGGAGTCTCATAAATTACAAGCAATCAAAGAAATAAAAAAAGGTAAAACTCAACTATCTTCACAAGAACGACAAAAAATCATTAAAATACTTGGGTCAGGGTTTCAACAATTTTAATGCTATATAAATACAAGTATGGAAGCGATTGATAGTATCTATGATTTGGATGATACGATTATCATTTCAAACTCCACTAAAAAGGAAGACTATTTTAAGGTAAATGCTATAACAGGAACAGACTGGAATTCAAACGGAACAAAAAGTTTTGAAATAAATAATCAACAAACTTACTTGAATATAGCTGATAGTTTCTTGCTGTGTAAATTTAAATTCACTAAGGCTGCGAATAATACTAATGCTACACTCGTAAATGATTTCTTCTGGAAAATGTTTGACAGTGTCCGCCTGTATATTGGAACACAAGAGGTTGAAGCGGTTGATTATGTCTCTGCTACATCTGAAATGATGAAATTTACACTATATTCGTTTAGTGATAGAATGGGTAAGGGAGCTGTTGAAGGTTTTATTCCTGATATGTCAATGGGAACAAATGCTGACCCCGGTTATAGTCAAAGGAAGTCAATGTATAATGATGAAACAAAAGCAGAGAATAGTTTTACCGTAGCAGTACCTCTTAAAGGTATATTTGGATTTTGTGATTATGATAAAGTTTTGTATGGGCTTAAAATTAGATTTCAACTACAAATGAATGATAATGTAAATAGATTGCTTTTTGGGGCTCAAAATGCTTTTGGTGATAATAATAAATTTGTTATTAATGATTTGTGTTGGTATATTAGTGAATATACTCCTAATCTTAAAACGGAAGAGATGTTAAATAGAAGACTTAACTCAAAGAAACCACTAAATGTATCATACCTTAAAAGAAGATGTCAACACGTTAAACTGGAACACACTACCTACACTTGGAATTTAGGTGTTCTTCAAGGAAAGCCACGATACCTATGGCTCATTTTTAAGAAACCAGATGGAGATGAAGGCACTGATAAGAATAATGCGCTGAGTGATAATGCTAAGGTGAAACAACTTCGGGTTTCTCTTGATGGCACATTTTATCCGCGAGATAGATTGGAAATTGATTGGGAAAAAAATGATTATGCGGAAGCCTACAAGTCTTACCAAAAGGTGTGTGAAAGCAACGGTAATAATGATCCTATTTTGGATATGGTTGCGTTTCAAAAACTTTATACAATCTACGCAATTGACCTGAGTTCTCAAAAGGAAACTATAAAGTCTAATCGAGTGGATACTTCTCTATACATTGAAAGAGGGGAGAGTGAAGAGGTTAATGCATATTGTTTGCTTTTGGAGGAAACAGAATTACAGATTAATACAGATAATGGTGTTATGATTAATATCACATAGGTTTTTTCTCATAAATAAATGGTTGGGGTATATGTTAATCAAATCAATCTTAATAAATTAACATCTTGTATTCAAAATCAAAAGCCTTGTATTATTAATGTTAATACAATTCAAAGAAAAGGAGCTGTAAGAATTGATGTTTTACTCACACACACACAAGTAAAAACACTAAATGATGTTGGATCACTTAAAATTAAAATGACGAAACCTATGTTAAAGAAATATTCAATAGACGAGTCAAGAGGAGGATTTCTCCCGTTTCTAATTCCTTTATTTGCTGGTTTAAGTGCGGCGGGAGCATTGACTGGTGGTATTTCCGCAGCGGTAAAAACTGCTAACGAAAGGAAGGCACAACTAAAAGCTCAAAAAGAATTGGAAAGACATAACAAGGAGTTGGAGAAACAAATTAGTGGAAGTGGTGTAATTGTAGATTTTGCTCAAAAACTTGAAAGTCTACCTGATAAAGCTAGATTGTTGGTTGGAGATATGCTTTCCTCTATCGCTCAAGCGGGTGTTAAACTAACTAAACGGGGTAATGGATTGTATCTTTCTCATAAATAAATGGATAAATGGTTTAAACAATTTGGAAAGAATACAACGTCAAATATAGAACTAGCTAAGTATTGTAAAACACTAAAAATTGATAATGTGGTTATTTGTATGAGAGATGAATTAATACATATAAATAAGAATACAAAGAATATTATTATGAATTTAGACACACAGAATGGTTCTCATTGGGTTTGTATTCATAATAGTCAGGATAAATATTATTTTGATAGTTATGGTATGCCACCACCTGTTGAAGTAATACAATTCTTACAGAATGGTGTTTATCAAACATTTCAAGTTCAAGAAATTAATTCTAAATGTTGTGGTCAATTATGTTTATATGTATTATTTCAACTCAACAATAATGAAAATTTTTATGATATCATTTTTAATCTAATATAAATGACTTATGTTGGAAAAGATGGTTCTATCTTTGGAAAATCCTCTCAGGATATTGATTTATCAAATTATTATACAAAGGCACAGGCTGAACGACAAAAATATAGTGTAAGTAAAAATATTAATATGAAGAATACTTATAAATTAATCAATTATCCAAACCCTACAGATGCGAATGACTTAATTAGATTAAGTGATTTATCACAATATATATTTTTAAAGAAAACAGCACGTTTTGTTAAACAAGTAAAATTTACAACCACAACACCTGGTTATACTGACCATACACCTTTCCTCATTGAATTTAACTACCTGCTTACAATTGAATTTTATAAAGGACATATAGTTAATATGCGAATTAATAAATGGGGGTATGATATGCCTGATTTAGGGTATAATTGGTCTTTTTCAATAAACATAGAAGACCTACATGATTTTAATCAGTCTCGTAAAGAAGAATATTATCCACTTGGTGAGGATAAGGATTTATGTGGAAGTACAATTAATAAACAACAAATACATGGTTTTAAGAAAAGAAAAATATATGATAGTATAGCGATGGTTAGCATGACAAAGAAGGAAGGTCATGAGATAAGGATAGAAAGCCAAGGAATACAAACCAATTTGGTAGTGGAAAGATGGGGTGGTATTACCTGTCATAATATTAATCTCACATATATTTCTGATACATAAATGGCAGGAAGAAGACTACAAGAGAATTATAATTTTTGTATTCAAGGATACCTACAAGAAAAGGGTGCTCGGTATTACATACCTTATGATTTGGAGCATATACATGGGAATTTTGTCATTAAAAACTGGCCTTATACTGATATTGTTAAACCCACAAATAGAGACTTGTTTAAAATATTAAATAAAAATGAACTTCTCAAAGTTATGAAATATAAAACTCTTTTAGAAATCATCAACAAAACTTATTGGTATCCTATTATGAGAAAAATAATTATAGATACAAGAATATCTCAAAATCCAGATGAGTATATGTATAATATTATTTGGGGCTCAAGCTCAAGGGTAGCAAGGGATGAGGAAGGAGTTAAAGAAGAGAAGGAGGAAAGAGAGAAGGAGGAGAAGGAGGAAAGGGAGAAAAAGGAGAAGGAGGAAAGGGAGAAAAGGGAGAAAAGAGAGAAGGAGGAGAGGGAGCAAAGAGAGAGGGAGGAAAAATATAAAAAGATGGAAATCAGTGAGATTAATAAAAGATTGAAGGTATTACAGCAAATAAATCAAACTCAACGCACTGAGGAGGAAAATAAAGAAATGAAAAGTCTAATGGAAATATTATTTTCAAGATTAACGGCGTCAATGTCTTCACTTTCAGGGGGGAGATTTAAACGAGAAAGTGGTGAAGAAGAAGAAGAAGAAGGAAAAGATTATGTGGTTGATGATGTTGGTGTTATTGACTTTAGTTAGTTTTATTTGTAAATAAATGGAGGAGAGAGTGAAGGCATTCCTTAGGATTCTTTATGTTTTAAAAATTAAGATAGAAATGTATATGTTGAAAACCAAAAAGGTTTTGATCCTCTGTCGGAATTTTTCTGATAAATAAATATGAGTTATTGTCTCAAATGTAAAAAGAAAACTAAATCTAAAAATATCTCTTATGTTAAAGCTAAAAATAATAGAGTTTATCAAAAAGGAATATGTCAAGTGTGTGGCTCTAAAAAGTGCCAATTCATCTCTCCTAAAAGAGGAGGAGACATACAAAAGTTTCTGTCAGGAAGTAAATTTACAACAACTGGAATTCCAGGGGAATTACACCTTCCAGGGTATTCTTTCTGTGGTCCAGGAACAAACCTGGATAAAAGATTAGATGAGGCTGACAATCCTAAACCTTGGTCTAAACCTATAAATAGGGTTGATGAAGTGTGTATGAAGCATGATATTGCTTATGGGAAAACCGCTACATTGGATGAAAAACATGAAGCAGACAGAGAAATGTTATATAATTTGTCTTTGATACAAAATCCTACATTGAGAGAGAAAGTTGATAGGTTTATTGTTAAAAAAATGATTAGTGTCAAATTGAAACTTGGTCTTGGTTATTCACCCTCAAAAAACTATTAGACTCCAATGATGTTATCAAGACTGAGGAGCTTTTGGCTAATGAATTACACAAACCTATAATCACAAAGTTTAAAAGAAGGAAAGTTTATTCTAAATACACCGACCACATATGGTCCGCTGATTTAATTGAATTGAATAATGACAGGGGATACAGGTATGCTTTAACCGTTATTGATTTGAGGAGTAGATTTGCCTGGGTTGTTCCGTTGAAAAACAAGAGAGGTAATACTTTAATGTTAGCCTTTAAGCTAATATTTGATAGGGATAAAAGGAAACCAAAAAAGTTATGGACCGATGAGGGAACAGAGTTCTATAAAAAAATATTTATGAAATTTCTTAAAGGGGAGGGTATTAAATTATACAGCACCTTTAATGAAGGAAAAGCAGTTGTTATTGAGCGTTTTAATCGCACTTTGAAAGAGAGACTATATAAAAAATTCACACAACTCGGTTCTCAAAAATGGGTGTATTTAATTCAGGATATTGTAGATAATTACAATAATACAGTTCATTCATCAACAAAATCAAAACCATCGGAAACATTTACAAAATTAGAATATGAAAAGGAGATTAATTTGAGAAAGCCCAAGTTTAAAGTTGGTGATATTGTAAGAATATACAAATGGAAAAGTCATTTTGAGAAAGGTTATACACAAAAATGGACTCGTGAATTATTTAAAATCATTGATGTAATGGATACAGTCCCTTGGACCTACAAATTATATGATTTAAATGGAGAAGAAATCTTGGGTTCATTTTACTCGCAAGAATTACAAAAAACACAAGTAAGCAGATAATACCCTTGAAAATAATAAATAAATAAATAAAATGTAATGGGGATACGTTTTTAAATCTGTGAACCCCAAACACAGAATCCCACAACTTTTTAGTTGGGGCTTAACTTTTGTGTGTGTATAATGGGGATACGTTTTTTAATCTGTGAACCCCAAACACAGAATCCCACAACTTTTTAGTTGGGGCTTAACTTTTGTGTGTGTATAATGGGGATACGTTTTTAAATCTGTGAACCCCAAACACAGAATCCCACAACTTTTCAGTTGGGGCTTAACTTTTATGTGTGTGTGTATGTGTGAGTGAGTCATAATAATATACAAACCCTAACCCAACCCCATCCCTAACCCAACCCCATCCCTAACCCAGCCCCATCCCTAACCCAACCCCATCCCTAACCCAACCCCATCCCTAACCCAACCCCATCCCTAACCCAACCCTATCCCCAACCCAACCCCATCCCAACCCCATCCCCAACCCCATCCCTAACCCAACCCATCCCCAACCCTCACATTCAAAATCCCATCCCTAACCCAACCCCATCCCTAACCCAAGCCCAACCCTAACCCTCACATTCAAAATCCCACCCTAACCCAACCCCATCCCTAACCCAACCCCATCCCTAACCCTCACATTCAAAATCCCACCCTAACCCTAACATAATCTTTTTTTTTTCTTCTTTTTTAAATACGTATTTCATTTTTTTTTCCTCCTCTTCTTCCAATTCTGTCTTTCAAGGCTTTCAAGTTTGAAGAAGTAGAAATGGGAAGAAAGAATTTTCCAGCATTTTCTTCCTCGAACTTTCTTGATATTGCTTAAATCAAGCGTCATTAAACAAAGAACATTGTTCATTGCTTTAGAATGCAAAGAGTCTCCAAGATGGACCCCACAGGTAGAGTCTCCAAAATAAAACCAACTTTCAAAGTTCCCAACGTATAACCACATTCCTGTTGAGCCTCCAAGATAGGTATCACATTCCGAGTCATCAAAACAAAACCCCCATTCCGAGTCTCCAAAAATATAACCATCTTTCCAAGTCTCCAAGGTAGAACCACAATTTTCAGAAATATTGGGGGTTTCCGTGATAAGTCTCACATAGTATAACTGCGGACCATCAGGGAAAACTTCCCTTTCCCATTTTTTTAGGGTTTCTATGATGTGTCTCACATAGTATAACTGCGGACCATCAGGGAGAACTCTCCTTGCCCAATTTTTTAGGGTTTCTATGATGTGTCTCACATAGTATAACTGCGGACCATCAGGGAGAATTCCCGTTTCCCAATTTTTTAGGGTTTCTATGATGTGTCTCACATAGTATAACTGCGGACCATCAGGGAGAATTCCCGTTTCCCAATTTTTTAGGGTTTCTATGATGTGTCTCACATAGTATAACTGCGGACCATCAGGGAGAACTCCCCTTTCCCAATTTTCAGAAATTTGTGGGTCTCCAATGTATGACTTGTATTCTGGCTCATCAAGGTAGAACTTGTTCAGTGGGTTTTGTTTTGATAACTCACAACAAGTATCATCATGGTAAAACTCTTTTTCAGGATTTTGTGGATCTCCAAGGTATAACTCTTTGGCTGGGTCATCAAGGTAGAACTCGTTCTGGGGGTCTTGGTTGTTCAAAATGTCTTCAAACAAAAAAATAACTTCATCCCAAGTTGTGTTAAAAGCAGAATTTTCATTTCGTATCTCAGATACAATTTCCTGTGAAAGAAAATAACAATGTATTAATTTAATACAATATTTTTATTTGTATAAATCAAGCTCTATGAATATTAAAATAAACTTTGTTAACTCTTACACGAGTCTCATCTAAAAAAGAAAATTAAAATAAATAATTAAATAAATAATTAATTAAATAAATAAATAAATAAATAAATAAACAAACTTACCTCCATTGATAAGAGGTTCGAGTCCAGTTCATCAATCTGAAGGTTGAGTTCTACACAGGTAGTAGGACTCCAAGGAATAGCAAAGTTATCCCATTCCATTTCGGCATAGTAGTCCATTCTCAAGTGAAGCAGAAAGCGTGTTTGAAAAAGCCTGTGTGGTCGGTGACTTTTATAAGGACTGGGTGTGTCATTTCCTGTGGAAATTCCCTGGGCATGTCTTAACTGGAAATGATGTGATGGAAATTCCCTGAAAATGATGTAATGTATTACCTGGAAATGATACAATGCTGAAGAGTTTATAAAGTGGGTGGGGCTTAGCAGAAGTGGGCGGAGCTTAACAAAAGCGGGCGGGGCTTAGTAAAAAAGTGGGCGTGGCTTAACAAAAAGTGGGCGGGCTTAGTAAAAAGGTGGGCGTGCCCTAACAAAAAGTGGGCGTGGCTTACCAACAAGTGGACGGAGCTTAACAAAAAGTGGGCAGAGCCTACCAAAAAGTGTGTGGCACTGGAGGCGCTCAAACAAGAACATTGAGGGAGGTTTACCATTTTATCTTAGCTCAGTTAAAATATCTTAATAAAGAACCAAACTCAAACATCTTTTTTGTTAATATATTAGATGGTGAAGGGAGTGGCAAGAGAATTAAATTATTTCCCACGCATAAACAAATATTTGTAGGGTCGTTGTTTGAGTGGGTCAAAGATGATTCACCAGATGATATTAAGAGTAAAAGGTTAAAAGGTCCATAAGGTCAGAAGGATCACAGGTTCACACAGAAGGACCATTGTTTAAGTGGTCTAATGAATAAGGATAACATGTCAAAAGGTTAGAAGGTTCGTAAAGAACAGGGTGAGAGAAATAGAGGTGTTTAGGGGCAATGAGGGAATGGAAAAATTAACATGTAAGTGAATGGGGATTTGGGGTGTCCCAGAACCAACATTATTACACTACTCACATCACTTGGTCACTCATGTCCAAATATTAGCTTCCCAGCTCAAAAGGTGCCTGAGATATTGGCCAAATGAGAAAGAAGATAAATAAATGATTAATAATGAAAAGAAATAAATAATAATCATTAAAAAATTAAATTATTAATCAATTCGGTCAGAGAACAAATAAACCACCACCATTTCATCAGAATCTGTAACTTAAAAAAAAAAAAAAATTCTCATTAATCAAATAATTAAATAATAAATAAATAAATAAATAAATAATAATCATTAAAAAATTAAATTATTTATCAATTCGGTCAGAGAATGCATAAACCACCACCATTTCGTCAGAATCTGTAACTTAAAAAAAAAAAATTTGTAGTCATTAATCAAATAATTAAATAATTAATCGATTAATTGATTGATTAATTAATAAATCAAAAATAGCCTTTGCAGCCAAATCACCTCGTCATTGGCATGTCTAAATATCAGCTTCCTAACTCAAAAGGTGCCTGAGTTGATGGTCAGAAGAGAAAGGAAATTTAATTAATTAAATAAGTACTTAATTAATCGCTAATAATTAAATAACTCCTCAATTAATTGATTAATCAAAAAACAAAAAATACCGTTTTTGACAAAGGACTTGCTCACTATTGTGCCGAAATTTCAGCTTCCTAGCTCAAAGGATGGCTGAGATATCGCCCGGACAACCAAACAAACAAACAAGAAAAGCAAACAAACAACCAGAGTGAAAACTGAGTACTCTCTTTCAGCGTGCGTCACTGCCGAGCCCCCTTTGGTGCCCGGCAATGACGATTTGCAATGCCTGGAGATGGCATAGGAAAGGAGCGGTGTACAACAAGTAAAGCTACATTCAAAGCACACCGCCCACATGCGAAATAATTAGATATCCTACAGCGCGGCATTGCTGGGGCGCCTCTGGCGCCCGGCAATACCGCAGTGCAGCTCATTGAGGCTGCATTGGGAGGGAGAGGTGTACACTAATTGATTGATTAATTGTATAATTAAAATCAATAAAAGATTATCACAAAATATTTTCATAATCAATTGGCTAATAGCATAACTAAACCACTAGTGCTTGATCCAAAGATGTATCTTTTAGAAATTTAATTAAATAAGTCATTAATAAAAAATTAAATAATTAATTGATGAATCAATAAATAATTAATCGATTAAATGATTAATCAATAAATCAAAAATATCCTTGATAGCCACATCACTTGGTCACTGTCATGTCCAAATATTAGTTTCCCAGCTCAAAAGGTGCCTGAGATATTGGCCAAATAAGAAAGAAAATAAATAATTAATTAATAATGAAAATAAATAAATAATAATCATTAAAAAATTAAATTCTTGATCAATTCGGTCACAGAACACATAAACCACCACCATTTCATCAGAATCTGTAACTTGTAAAAAAAAAAATTTTGTAGTAATTAATCGAATAATTAAATAATTAATCGATACATTGATGAATTGATTAATCAATAAATCAAAAATATCCTTGATAGCCACATCACTTGGTCACTCATGTCCAAATATTAGCTTCCCAGCTCAAAAGGTGCCTGAGATATTGGCCAAATGAGAAAGAAAATAAATAAATGATTAATAATGAAAATAAAGAAATAATAATCATTAAAAAATTAAATTATTAATCAATTTGGTCAGAGAACACATAAACTACCACTATTTCATCAGAATCTGTAACTTTAAATTTTTTTTTTTTTTTTGGTTTTTTTTTTTTGTATACAAGATCGAGGCTCGTGAAAGAGCGAACATTAATCACACAGAAAGACAAACAGACACACAAAACAAATAACATCGGGAGCGGTAGACAAGATGGGGAGAGAGGGGGAAGGACACAAACACAACATTTGAGAGCAGGGACCGAGAGACATGGAGACATCGAGAGAACTGTGGAAGGGAGAGGGCTTTGGGGGGGAGGCATGGGAAGGGGGGGGGGGGGGGGTGGGAGAGGTATAAAACATATGGACACTGCCAAGACTTCCAGGAAAGAAGTTGGAATTTCAAACAAGGTGGATCTGGGGTGAATTAGTGGGGGTAGAAAAGATCAAGGTTTTGGATGGGGGAAGATAAGAGATGGTGGTGAACAGCTGTTTTGAAGACCTGGAGGGAGGAGTGTGATTGAAGTGAGTGTGGGAGTTTGTTCCAGAGGCGGGAGAAAAGAGGAATGAAAGAGTGAAGGTGAGCAGAGAGCCGAGATTTCGGCAGTTTAACCATCAGAGGGTGGCTGGCAGATCTTGTGCGACCTGTAGGAATATTTGGGGGACAGAGCACAGAGAGAGCTGGGGGAGCAAGGCCGGAGAGGAGTCGGTAGAAGACAGAAAGACCACCTACCTGCCTGCGGTGAGTGAGTGAAAGGCCCTCAGAGATAGCTTCATCGCGGGAGATTCCAATGATTCTGAAAGCTTTGGATTCAACAGCGTGAAGCCGAGCCAGGTGTGAGGCAGGAGCACCAGCCCATAGGGGAGAACAGTATTCCATTGAGCTGCGGATGAAAGCCTTGTATGTGGTGAGGAGCTCAGGTGTGCCTAGGAAGGACTTCGCACGATGGAGGATGCCCAGTCGGCGACTGGCTTTGGAGGCCAGCTTGGAAATGTGGTTTTCCCAAGAAAGATCATGGCAGATGGTGAGACCCAAAAGCTTGAGTGACAGAACTTCTTGGAGAGGATTGTTGAGAAAGTAGATGGGAGGGTTGTCCAGTCGATCTTTTCGGAGAGACATAGTAAGAGTGTGAGATTTGTCAGGATTGAAAGACATGTTCCACATGTTTGGCCAGTCTGTGATTTTGTCCAGGTCTTCAGAGAGTGAGGAGGCTGCAGACTGCCGATCTGAGGGAAGAGGAATGGAGCGGCAGAGAGTGGAGTCATCAGCAAAGAGATACAGAGGATTTTCCAGAGAGTCGGAGAGATCATTGATAAAGACCACAAAAAGCACAGGGCCCAGCACACTGCCTTGGGGAACTCCAGCCTGAACGGGAAGGGGAGATGAGAGAAATCCATTCAGGGCCACACGTTGACTACGACCAGAGAGGAAGTCCGCAAGCCATGCATGGAGATTTCCATGGATACCATAGGAGGAGAGTTTGGTGAGCAGAGCTGGGTGCCAGACCGTATCGAAGGCACGTGATATGTCAAGGGAGACAGCTCTGATTTCCTGTTTGGCATTGAAGACCTCCATCCATTGTTGAGACAGCAGAAGCAGCATGTCCAGAGTAGAGTGACCTGGTCTGAAACCAAATTGATGATCAGAGATCAAGCCATTGGAGAAGAGGAAAGATTTCATATCCGAAGCAATGATGGATTCCATGACTTTGCTGATAATTGGGAGCAGGCTGATTGGTCTGTAGTTGCAAGGATCTGTTTTTGCACGTTTTTTGTGTAAAGCGGTAATGTTTGCTGATTTCCAGGATGCTGGCAGATGACCTTGAGCAAAAGATAGGGTGAAAAGAACAGAGAGAGGGTGAGATAGAGCGGCAGAGCAGGATTTTAGGACCCGTGGGCTGATGCCATCTGGTCCAGTTGCAGAATCAGAGTCGAGGTTTGACAAAAACTCCTCCACCTTGTCAGGAGAGAAGGTCACAGAGTCCAGGAGCAGTTTGGTTCGACTGGGAAAGGTGGGAACAGAGAGAGATGGGTTTGGGACTAAGGATTTTGAGGCAAACACAGAGTTGAGGCATTCGGCTTTGTCACGTGCGATGTCAACTGTGTGGCCATTTGAGGTAAGGGAGGGGATGGAGGGGGAACAAACACCAGAAACGGATTTGACCAGACGCCACCAGGATTTGGAGGAAGGAGACAGGTTTGAGAGTTCATTCTTGAGTGAGGAGAGATAGTGCTTCCTGGCACTCCTGAGGGTAGACACACACTTGTTCCGAGCTTGGTGGAAGGAACTGAGATTTCCTTCAGTTGGATTAGCCTTCCAAGAGGCAAAGGCAAGTTGTTTCAGGGCAACTGCCTCACCACAAGATTCAGTGTACCATGGACGGGAGGAAGGGTTAGACAATTGAAGGCGAGATGGGATAAATCTGTGCATGAGAGAGATCAGTTTGCTTTGGAAGAATTCCCAGGAAGAATTGATGTCAGAGGCAGTGGAGATGGGAGACCAATCCAGACGATTGATGGCTGCTTGAAGACCATCCCAGTCGGCCTGAGTGAAATGCCAGACTCGTCGACGCTGAGGAGGCTCTCTGAGAATGGCCAGAGAGATGTCCACTTTGACAAGCACATGATCAGAAGAACCGATTGGAGCAGAAGAAGAGCAGCAGACATTAGCAGGGAAGTTAGTCATAAACAAGTCTAGAAGAGAAGATACTCCATTGGCTGAGATCCGGGTCGGGAAATTGACAGATTGTGTCAATCCCAGTGAGTCACAGAAGTCCTTTGCTGAGGTGCCATGACTGGTGAGAGAGGAACCCACACCCAACCAGGTGGCATGATGACAATTGAAGTCACCACATATGAGGAAGAGAGAGTTGGGATGAGTGGATAGAAGTTGGTCCATGTTGTCAGACAGTGAAATGTAGATGGAGTCATCACTGTTTGGGGGACGGTACAGAACACATATGAACAAAAGGTGGGAGCGGAGAGGAAGCCGTAGCCAGAAGTACTCCTGGGGGTGAGGAGGAGAGAGGGCAGTGCAAGGAGAGTGAGGAAGAGAGTTTTTGATAAAGATAGCCACCCCACCACCAGGCCGAGGCTCAGGTCTATCATACCGGAGGAGGGAGTAACCAGGAAGAGATATTAAGGAATCAGAGACATCTTGAAGGAGGAAAGTCTCTGTTAAGCAGATCAAGTCTGGATTGTCAGAAGCAACCTGTATGGAGAGATCAGTCAGGTTTGAGCGAAGGCCCTGGATGTTTGAGGTCCATACCGTTAATGAAGAGAGAGGGGGAGCATCGGGTACAGGACAGGGGAGGGGAGGAGTAGGGTAAGATGAAGGATGAGAGGGGGAGGTAGGGAGAGCAGTTGTTAGTGTGTCAGCGATTGCAGAAGAGTTCCAAGAAAGGGAAGGATGAGGAGGATGAAAGGTTTGAAGGTGAAGGGATGAGGCACAGAGAGGGGTTGTTTGAGGGGGGGCAGAGGAAAGAAGAAGGTTGGGGGGGGGGTGGAGGTATGAGATAGAAGGGAGACGAAGTGGGGAGGAGGCAGCTTTGAGGAGGAGGGGGGAGGAGGGAGAATTGGAGAGGAATGGTATGGGGGGAGATTTGAATGGGAGGGGTTGGGGGGGAGTTTTGAAGGGGAGGAGTGAGGGGGGAGTTTAGGAGGGGAAGGGCAAGGGGGGAGTTCAGGAGTGGAAGGGCAAGGGGGGAGTTCAGGAGTGGAGGGGGTAGGGGGGGAGTTTAAGAGTGGCGGGGCAAGGGGGGAGTTTAGGAGTGTAGGTGCAAGAGGAGCGATTTGGATGGGAGGGGCAAGAGGGGAGTTTAGAAAGTGGATGATTAATGAAAGACGAACATTGAAAACAAATTGGGTTTGTTGTGATTTTCAAGTTAGCAATCCGGTTCAGAATGATGGAGGAGGGATGGAATGAATGTGAATTTAGACCATGTAGTGAGGGAGACGTATAAGATATTGAATTTCTTTTTTTTGAGGTGGAATGAGTTGGAGAGGAAATTGAGAAAAGCCTTTTAAATAGGAAGAAAAACAGCGTGTTGTAAAATACCACTGAGTAAAACACTGAAGGGGAAAGGTTATACATATTTAAATAATATTTAAACAGAACTGTGAACAATCTTATGTGCACAAAAATACCAACGGGGGGAGAGCCGAGAGGGACCACCACGAGTCACGTGAAGGGCAAACGGTGGATGGCAAGGAGTTTTAGTCATTAATCGAATAATTAAATAATTAATCGATTAATTGATTAATTAATAAATCAAAAATATCCTTTGCAGCCAAATCTCCTGGTCATTGGCATGTCCAAATGTCAGCTTCCTAACTCAAAAGGTGCCTGAGTTAATGGTCAGAAGAGAAAGGAAATTTGATTAATTAAATAAGTACTTAATTAATCGCTAATAATTAAATAACTCCTCAATTTATTGATTAATCACAAAAAAAAAATACTGTTTTTGACAAAGGACTTGCTCACTATTGTGCTGAAATTTCAGCTTCCTAGCTTAAAGGATGGCTGAGATATCGTCCGGACAAACAAACAAGAAAGCAAGAAAACAAGAAAGAAAACAAGTACACATACATTCAAAGTACACCGCCCCCATGCCAAATAATTAAATATGCTGCAGCGCGGCATTGCCGGGGCGCCTCTGGCGCCCAGCAATACCGCAGTACAGCTCATTGAGGCTGCATTGGGAGGGAGAGGTGTACACTAATTGATTGATTAATTGTATAATTAAAATCAATAAAAGATTATCACAAAATATTTTCATAATCAATTGGCTAATCGCATAACTAAACCACTAGTGCTTCATCCGAAGATGTATCTTTTAGAAATTTTATTAAATAAGTCATTTATAAAAAATTAAATAATTAATTGATTACTCAATAAATAATTAATCGATTAATCAATAAATAATTAATAGATGAAATGATTAATCAATAAATCAAAAATATCCTTGATAGCCACATCACTTGGTCACTCATGTCCAAATATTAGCTTCCCAGCTCAAAAGGTGCCTGAGATATTGGCCAAATGAGAAAGAAAATAAATAAATGATTAATGATGAAAATAAATAAATAATAATCATAAAAAATTAAATTCTTAATCAATTTGGTCAGAGAACACATAAACACACACAGCAATAGCAATAGCATAGTCATAGTCATAGTCATAGAACACACAGCAATAGTCATAGCCTTACACATCGAGAAAAAACGAGAGGAGTCCCTTAGGAACTCGTTGGCGTCTGCATGCGACATGTTGGGGCCCAGAGTAATCGGCCTCCTGGCAGCCTGAAATGCTCTGAGGTCCGCAACTGTGTAATCAACATCATTATCGGTAATATCAACAATGGAAGAACAATCTTCGGAAGCGGAGATCTCATTGTCGCGGCCCAGTGGCTCGTTCGGGTCGTCGTTCCAGGATCCGCGGTCTGCAGTCACGTCGACGGCCGGTGGGTCATCTGGACCCGCGATCAGCTTATCGATCATCACCATGGCCTTTTCTGTTGTCGTCTTCAGTGTCCATCCTGTGGAAAACTTTCTCACACACGCAAGGACTAAAGCCTTGATTATTACACAACTGACCACGATTCCAAGGACTATTGCCAAGGCGGTCAATACCCACTTTACTATCGTACCTGTCCACCCTTTGAACCAGTCAGTAAGCCACTGGTGGGAGGCTTCTCGATCCATTCGATCCCTTGTCAATATATGAGCACTTTCCCTTAACCTTATAATAGCAGCACTGACCCCTGTGAAGGATCAGGAATAAAAGTGCAACATCTACCCTCAATTATCCCACATACCCCTCCTCGTTCTGCCAGTAGCATATCTAACGCAACCCTATTTTGCATAACCATTGTACGCAGGTGGACAACTGTGTCCAACATTTCATCATGTGCTGTAGCGGTGGCGTTGGCCACACTTTCTAAGATTAACGCAATTTTGTCAATGCGGTAACTGCTCATGACCGTCCCAGCCCATGGGAAGAAGAAACTAACGGCTTTCTCCCAATCAGCGCCATGTAAGGTGGTGGTACCGTCGTCGTGCAATAGGTGCTTCGTTGTGTCCTTATGAGTGCAGGGGTATTATGCAAGTGTTGTCGCATTTCCATTTCTGGGAAAACTGATCCTAAATAGCAAATCCCTCCCCAATTATCAGGTAAATACGGGTAAGCTTTGTTCCCGCATACAAACATGGTCCCGTGCGGAGCCACTAAATGAGTGGTCATGCAAGTGCGAAGGTCTGGGATAGTGTTTGTTTCGTTTTCCCCTTCCCATGCCAACTGGAGGTGTGTGAGGTTATGTAAGGGCGAACTTGTAACATTCACTAACAGCCTATGTTTCCCTGGCCTAGGGTCCGCGGGGAGGGTATCTCTACACACGGATTTGCCTACCATTACTTGGCCCTTTCCTTCTAAGCAGAGGGCCCCCTTAGCCGGCTTAACCCAAACCGGCGCCGGACGTTCCTCAAAGTGTCGGGGCTGGATGGGGGGCGAGTACTGGAAAACTCGTTTACACGCGGTTCCGTCAGAACCTTGGCTTGTCAGGGTTGTAC
Source organism: Myxine glutinosa (assembly GCF_964187855.1). Lineage (NCBI taxonomy): Eukaryota > Metazoa > Chordata > Myxini > Myxiniformes > Myxinidae > Myxine > Myxine glutinosa. The sequence continues at coordinate 49,237,215 of NC_136267.1, forward strand.
TAAGGCATTTGGTGTCTAGTGGCTTTGAGCACAAATCATTGAGTGATAGGGGTAACACTACCATTGGTATTCCTGCTGTGCTGGTGCGGGGAAGGTGCATACACATCCAACACCGTGTCCTATTCTGTAATGTGGCCATATGCCGTGCGACCTTCCAGTATGTGTTCTCCTCTGGCTTCCTTCTTACTTCCTGGGCAGGCGGGGTTTTAATGACATAGGCGGCGCAGCTAGGTCGGACGTAGGGTTCAGTTCCATTTGGAATTAATGTGCGAGGGGGCCATATTCCACATTCAAGAATCATTGTTGTATCCGGGCCAATGGGGGTATAATGCAATAGGAGGGTAGTATTTTCGATGCCCTTGCCCCATCGATATCCTGGGGCATATCGACTACTTATGTCCCCAGTGTATGTTCCGTTTTCCACTTTCCTAACCTTAGTCAGGACTAGGCGTGGTCTTGTCATGCGTGCCTGTGGTGTCTTATTGTGTACCACTATAGCTTCCACCCATCTTACAGATAACCACTTAAAGCTTGTTTCCAAGTTACAGCAATTCACCGCTATTTTGTCTCCCCAGCGAGCCGTTATATACTTGACGGGGTAGAGGGGAAATGCTGAATAGTTGTCGGGTCCTGGGTACTTGGGGAGGTCCTTTCTCGATAGCTCAAAGTGCAAGAGCCTATCTTTGGCAGGGGGTTTTCGGCAGCTGCCCAGAATTCCCATCATCATGACCGTCATCGCCGCCCTTAGGAGACTGTAGTGCCCTAGACGGTGCATTGTCTTCAGCAATGTGAGGTGCGGTGTCTTGTGTGGCTTGTGGTGCGGGGATGGACAACTTACAATGGGTGGCGTGGATCCACGAAGGTTTACCCTCGCAGAAGACTGCCGTCGGTGTGACCAGTAGCACCTGGAATGGTCCCTTCCACCGTGGCTCCAAAGCAGCCTTGCGGGTGAAGTGCTTTACGAGCACCCAGTCGCCGGCCTGGAAGTCGTGGATGGCGTGGCCTATTGGTTCAGGCAGCGGCTCTCGTACTCGAGCATGGATGCTGCGTGCCACATTGGACAAGCCTATGCAAAATCTCAAAAGCATGTCATCCATTACTGGCAAATCAAGGGTGGACATGTCCGTTGGTGCTGAAACGGGCAAGCTCATAGGTCGTCCCATTAATATTTTGTGGGGGGAAAGGCCCGTAGTGCGACCCGGGGTGGAACGGATGCTCATCAATGCAAGCGGGAGAGCCTCTGGCCACCTCAAGCCTGTGTCTGCGCAAAGTTTCGCTAGTTTATTCTTTAAAGTCTTATTCGTTCGTTCCACAAGTCCCGATGACTGTGGGTGGTAAACGCAATGGAAGGACTGTTTAATGCCCAACGCCTTCAGGATACCCTTGACCACCTGCGCCGTGAAATGGCCCCCTTGATCTGACGAAATTATCTGGGGGATGCCAAATCTGCACATAAAATCCCTTACGAGGCGCTTCGCTACTGTCGGGGCATCGGACTTGACGCATGGGTAGGCTCCGACCCATTTGGTGAACGTATCTACGATTACCAACACATAGCGAAACGACATGCTTGGTTCCAATTCTGTAAAATCGAACTCGATAGTTGCGAACGGCCCACTAGGCGGGGGCCGTCCCCCGTCATGTGCATGTCTCGGCGGCGCCCCTCTATTGTGTTGCTGGCAGACCACGCACGATCGGCACACTTCGGATACAATCCGTGACAGTCCTGGCGCTGCCCAAGTGTAGTTTATCTGTCCCGTCACCCCCCTCTGGCACACATGACCATTCTGATGAGCCATGCGTGCCAGCCAAGGCAATAAAGCCTGGGGTGCTATAGGTTTCTCGTCAAGGGTCCATATTTCTCCTGGCCCGAGGCGTATCGCCCCTCGTTTGAGCCAGTCCTCGTGTTCGGCCGTCGGTGCAGCGTTCTGCAAATTTATGATATCATCCTTAGTTGGTGTGGCGGGTGGTCCCACAGTCGGTATGTCAGCAATCTGTGCGGATGTCTTCTTTGCTCGTGTCACCATTGGCATGTTGCGTTCTATCTGTTGGTTGGCGGCCTTTCCTGCCTCCTCGTCCGCCCTTGCATTGCCCCGGGCAATGTCAGTGTCCGCCATTTGGTGGCCACGACATTTAATTACCGCGATAGCGCGGGGAAGTAAAATGCTTCGGAGGAGCCCTTCTACCAACGCGCCATTCTTTATCACTGAACCGGCAGATGTGAGAAAACCTCTCATCTTCCAGATGGCCCCTTTATCGTGGACTACGCCGTGAGCGTAGGCCGAATCTGTGTAAATATTGACGGCAAGGCCTTCCGCCAAGCTGCACGCTCTGGTCAGGGCGCACAGCTCCGCCTGCTGTGCGGAAAATGTAGGTGGAAGACGCCCGCTTTCTACCGTTTCGCTATCCGAGCACACGGCGTACCCGGACAACAGGGACCCGTCCCATGCACGCCTAGCTGATCCATCGACATAATATGTACAATCGGGGTATTCTAGGGGATTGTCCTTTAAATCCGATCGCACCGTGGAGACTAGTTGCACAACGTCGGCGCACACATGGGGTTCGCCCTCCTCTGGGGTGGGCATCAGTGAGGCTGGGTTGAGTGTCGTGCAACGTTCGATCGTAATGTTGGCTGCAGTGATCAGTGCGGATTCGTATTGCATTAATCTAGTGTTAGACAAATGCTGTGTGCTTCGCTGTAACAACAGCGAAGTGACGCAATGCGGTACCCGTAGCGTTACTGGGTGTCCCATAACGATGTCCGCTGTTCTTTCTACTGCGTACCTGGCTGCTGCCACGGCTTGCAGGCACACCGGAAACCCTTGTTCGACCGGGTCTAACTTTTTACTAAAGTAGGCCACCGACCGCTCCTTATCCCCATGGGTTTGTGTCAAGACTGACTGGGCGAAACCTCCCACGGCGTGAGTGTAAAGGGTAAATGGTTTCGCATAATCCGGGAGTCCTAATGACGGTGCCGTGACCAACGCCTTTTTCAGCCCGTCAAAACATCGCCTCAATTCATCCGTCCATACCAATTCGTCCGGGGCGTTTGATTTGGTCGCCTCGTACAGTGGCTTAGCCAGCAGTGCAAAATCAAGTATCCAAGTGCGGCAATATCCCGTCATACCTAGAAAGCGCAGCATTTGCCGTTGCGAGCGAGGGCGAGGCAGCTCCATGATAGCGGTCACCCGTCCAGCGTCCAATTCTCGTTTTCCGTGCGAAATGGCGTGTCCCAAGTAAGTTACAACCTTCCGCACAAACTGAAGTTTTGGTCTGCCTACTTTGTGGCCTTTGGCCGCCAAGGCCTTTAATAGGGCCATGGAATCCATTTTGCACGCCTCCTTCGAAGGGGAGCAAATCAACAAATCGTCAACGTATTGCAACAACACTGACCCTCCCTTCAATTCCACATCCGCCAGGTCGCGGTGCAGCGCCCGGGAAAACAGAGTGGGGCTATCTGAAAACCCCTGAGGTAGTACTGTCCAAGTATACTGGCGCCCCCTATGGGTGAAAGCGAACAAGTATTGTGACTCAGCCGCGATGGGCACAGAGAAAAACGCAGAACAGAGGTCGATAACTGTGAAGTATGTTGCGTCCGGCGGGATTGACATCATGAGGGTTTCTCCATTTGGAACTAGTGGGTGTATGCCCTGTATCACCTTGTTCACCTCCCTTAAATCCTGTACAAACCTCCATTTGTCCTTCGACGGCTTTTTTACTGGCAAAATTGGTGTATTACATGGGCTGTTAGTTTCCACGATAATTTTCTGTTCCACTAGGGATTGAATTACTGGTGCTATGCCTACGTCGGCCTCAGGTCGTAGCTTATACTGTTTTACGTTTGGCAAGCGCATCCCCGGCTGCACTGCTATCACTAGAGGTTTGGCGTCTCGCATCCGTCCAACCTCACCGTCGCTCTTAGGCCATAAATTGTCTGGCACCTCCGCTAGGAGGTAATCTGACTCACCCGGGTCCGTCAGCACTGCCCTCATGGCATAGGTGCCCTTAGGGGGCAACTCTGCTACTTCGAACACTCCATCCCTCCGTTGTGTCTTGAAGTCAATTGAGAACCCTTCGCCATTTTGGAGCCGTTTCAAAGTCCAGCGGCCCCTCTTACACCGATAACCTTGTAAGGGAACTTCTCGTAACCGCCCCACCATCCAACCTACACTTTCCGGCGGCCACCCCTTGGCAGTAGTGAGGGTAACATGGGCGGCCGCTCCTTCGGGGTATTGGGTCAACGCACGCTGACTCGAGGTTAGGACTGCCTCGATTCCTATTCCCTCACGGCCGATCCATATCCGTGATAAGTGTAGAGGCGTGCGCTCGCCCAGCTTTTCCTTAACCTTTTCTCGATAAGTCTCATCCTCGCCCGTTGCATCATAGTACGCAGTGCAATGGGGTGGATTATCCTTTAAGTTTTTTATCGAAATTTGGTGCAGTTGTAGCCAATCTCGCAGAACTGAACTGTCCAAACACACATTATCTATGATGTGCGTCCAAGTAGCCAGAGCCCCTTCATCCAAGCGCCACCAATACGCGGTGGGGCCGGGCCGAGACAATGCCGTCATTACCAAGTCGCGTTTAGATTCCGCGACGTCTACGAAAACTCCCTCCTCTGTACAAGAGATTTGACAGCCCAATCGGCACAACAAGTCCCGTCCCAACAAATTTGTCGGGGCGGTAGTGGTCATCAAGAACGCATGTTTAGCCTCCAGCGGGCCGCATGTTACTCGCACTTCCTCTGAAATAGGAAGCGCTTGGGGTAAGCCCGAAACACCCAGTATTTGAACGTTCCTCGCCGTGGGGCGCAAAGAGGGCAACTGCCCCTTGTTAATTGTGCTGCGAGTCGCGCCCGTATCGACGAGAAATTCTAATTGTCTTCCCTCCACGTCCAACGTCAAGGTCGGTTCCTCTGCCGGTGTCATGGTCAAGAGAGGACACTCCTTGGGCGACCCGCCAGCGTCCCGTCAATAGGCCCCTCTATTGTATTGGGGCGGAAACCCCTTACGAGCACTTGGGCAGTCACGTCTCCAGTGTCCCATTTGCTTGCAATACAAGCACGGTTCCTGCGGAACCGGTGGTGCGGAGGGCATAGGTCGTCTCTCTACAGCGCCCCTTCCGCCCAGCCGGCGTTCTGGCGGCCCCCACTGTGACTGGTTTACTGGTTGCCATTGCGGCGGACCCCGAGGCGGGGCCCAGTTCCCCCTTGGTCCATTCTGCATCCCACTATTGGGGGGTGGTCCAGGGGTTTGGAGAAGGGGTTTTGGTGGATACCAATTTTGGGGAGGGGGCCCTTCTACGGTCCAAGTTTGAGGGTTTTGAGGAGGAGGGGGAAGAGGGGGTGGTATTGTCCATTGCTGTCTTATCTCGTCCATATTAATTAGTCCAAAGTCCTCAGCAGTACAACCTTCGCAGTCGTTACCTTCGCGGTGGATCCACTCTCCGTTGGGGAATTGGCCCCTATAGAAAGGCAAACCGCTCCTCCCGTGGTCCTCATAACCCCGGACAGGCCCCCACTTCTGGCACTGTTCGCGTATGTAGTTCTGACTCTGATCCCCCTTTTTATTTTGATTAAATTGAGCCCGTTTCTCCTGGACAAACATTTGCAATATTTCCTCCTTAATATCCTTCTTCTCCTCTAAGGAGGAGCCCGGGCATTGTTCCAGCTTGTCGCATAATTCGTTGGTTGTCATTCCCTTCCAGCCGAAGAGGACGGACTGTACCTGTTTCTTTAATATCGGCCGAAGCCCCTCGATTAGATATTGATTTACCAAGGGTTGGGGTAGCCCTCCCAGCTGCATCGGACCCAGTCCTCCCCAGCGCGCGATGGCCTTTTCCAACCTTTCTCGGTAATCTCCAATTTGTTCTCCTGGTTTTTGTTTTATGGCCCCGATTTTTCCCCAATCCGGACCCCCTGCTGGCAACAGCGCCTGCTCAATGGCATCCAGCAGCCGGACCTTCAGTGCCTCCCATTGCGCTAGTGTTATCTGGCCCGCTCCTGCTGCCCTTGGGTTGACCGGCGGCCAGTGTGCTCTTTGTCTAGCCCTTTCCCATACTTTGGGTGGGAGCACGGATACTCCCATATGAGTTACGTCTCGATAGTCGCACTCGCCAGCTAAAAACCAATTCGACATGGTTGGCACTATCTGCCGTGGATCCTCAATAAGCAAATGTTGAATCCTTTCCCGCATTACCGTTAAAGAGGATTCTTTCCATGGTACCCTTTCTCGAACCCCCTGACCTTGAGCATTAACTCCAATAATTTGTACGGGGCACAATGTTTTCCTTCCCTCTATTTCCTGACATTCCAATGGGGTAGTTTGTGAGGTCTCTTTCCCATCACAGCCTACCAGTGAGGGGTATAACCCATCCTGTCCTATCGGTGGCGGGAACCCTGCGATGTCGGTCCCGTCATCTATTCCGTTAGCCCCGAGTTGTGCAAACGGTCTTCCCTGGCTCGGGTGGTTCTGGGGTATCTGGGGCGCGATGGTAGCGGGGTTACAGGGAGGTGGTGGCGGGAGCGCAGAAAGGATAGGTGGTGCCTGAAACCCCGGGACAGGGCTTAGGTCTGGGGCTGGGGAGGGTAGATTGGTCACTACTTCCCCTACCGCAGGGTCTGGGTTTTCAACGAGCGACATCAGTCGCGCGTTGGCCTGCCTCTCTATTTCTTTAATCGCTTCATCCTGTATTTTAGTCGCCTGTTTCCTCAGACCCTTGAGTTTTGTTACCTCACCGGCCAAGCTGGCCTGTTTCGACTTGGCGTGTCGCTTCATCGCTTCTTCCTTCCACCAACCAAAGACTTTCCAATAGTCAGGCGGGAAGTGTTTCGTGGCCTGTTCCAACTTTTCTAATGCCTCATACAACGCGTCCAATTTTTCCAGCGCAAAAGACCCTCCTTCGGGCCACGGTTCACCTAAATCCTTCGTCAGCGCAACCCATGACTTCCCTGGTCTCGCAGCATCATAGCCATACCTCCGAAACATGAAAAATGCTGGGGTATTTCTAAGCGGTTCACCTGCCTTTACAGTCTTATTACCTATCCTGTTCCCCATCCTAGGAAAATTTAGTTTACCGACGTAGCCTTGTACCCGTGAGGATCGCCCGCCTCGCGGTACAGCCGTCTACCTAACTCTGAGAGACCCGCAGCCTTGTACCCGTGAGGATCGCCCGCCTCGCGGTACAGCCATGCTACCTACTCTCCTGAGAGGTTCGCCCGCCTACTCAGCCGTCTATCCTACCCTTACTGTACTTTCCTGGCGTCCTACGCCCGTGTAATACTTCTAACCTTACTTATAATTCCAACGTCTCCCGGGTAGGCCTCGGATCGGGACGCCGCCCTTATCCTTACCCTCACAACCCAGAGATCTATTACCCCTTACCCTCAGGCGCCCAACGTGGGGCACTTCCCCTTACGTAACGTTACCCTGACGAGTCCATAAACAGTCAGTTGCTCCGGGACCCAAGCGGTCCGTAATTAAATTTAGGTTCGTGGATCAGGTTTGAGCAGGGAACGGAACAAACGGCACCCGAGCAAGAGAGTGGGTTACAATTTGGACTGATCCCCAGGCTAAAAAGGAAAAACAAAAGAAAACCACAGCTCACCTGACCCGGATCAATTGCCAGCTGGTCTCACCACTAACTTGCCTGGGACCGCGTCCCGGACTGCACAGACTGATCCCACCGCTGCCACCACTTGTCGGATTGAGACTTAGAACTTGGGACTCAGAAGACTCAGAGAAAGGAGCAACGGATATATTTATTAGAACTCGATACACAAGCTTGCGGAGAAACAGGAAGTCGCAGGAAGCTCACATGAAATGACCAACACTACAACAAGATGCTCTGAAATAATTCGATTAAAACATGCTTTATATAAGGAATATCGGGTGTGGTTTTAGCTCACAAGATACAGAGACAGAATGGGCTCATTGGCCCTCCCACCATAGTCCCATCCTGTTGTTCAGTTAGTTAGAGGAAGCTCATCCAAGGCCACTCATAGGTTAGCTCAGATAAGGAGATGGTCAGCCATATGTGGCAACATGTTTACAACTTTCTGTATAGAGACCTTGGTTGGGAAAGTACAAAAGGAGGGGACACTCATAAATGTGTCAGCCCCCAGGATATTGGCAAAGTTATGAAGGAGGCAGAGAGATAGCAGCTGCAACCAAGGCCAGGGAAGGGGAACGAGAGATTGTGCCCACACAGGCCAAGAGCTCACAAGCACAGAACTCCTTATTAGGATATTACACATCCTCAATGCACAAGAAAGGACTAAGTATTATAAAAGAGTACAGCAATCAGTCAAAACAAAACATATAATTGGTTATACTTGGTAATTGGTAAAGCAGCGAGAATTAACAAAGGGGGAGGGGCATTACAGCTCCCTACATATATATATATATATATATATATATATATATATATATATTGTTGTGGATATGAGAATTGTGTTTTTTTTATTGTGTAATAAATTGTAAAATATCACCCTCCTTCCTCCAGTTGTTGTGTATAAAGGTCAAAGGGCGTCCCCTAGTTAGGTCATATACCATCACGTAGCCAAATCATAGATTTCCTCCTTGTTGGTAGTTATTTCCTTATTCTATGTATTAGGTTAAGGCTCTGTTTCCAACTAGTTAACACTGCATTGCATCGAATTCAAACAAGGTAGTATCCCCTTTCAATTTCCCCAGAACCTCCATGGGAAACCCCTTTTGTCAGCCACATTACCAAATTCCTCTGCGCGGTTTGCTGCAGTCCACTGTTTCTTTGGGCTTGCGGTTTTCGCCGCAGCTGCTTGGCGGTTTTCACCGCGACTCCATTAGCCACGAGGTGGGCTCGGAGAAGAAGGGGGAGGAGCCGCCGAATCCAGGGCGTTGGCCGCCCCTCGTCATCAAGGGCGGAGCCAAAAGAGGCCGTGCGAGCCAACCGGCACGGCAGTAAGCGACCCGGTAGGCGTGCCCAGAGAGCTCGCGGAGAGAGGTCGAGGCGCGCTATAAAACGCATGCGCATGCGTCAAGTTCTGAGAGTTGAGTGAGAGGGTTCAAGAGTGGCTGAAGAAGGAGAGTTGCGCTGGAGAGTTGCTGAGTTGCGTAAGGGAAGGACGTTGAGTGTGGCGTGAAGTGGCGCTGAAGTGGAGCTGAGGAGCCCGGAGTCCAGCACGAAGCGCCCATCCGCTCGCGGTGAACAATACGCGCCGCTGGACACCAAGGTTTTCCCGCCAAGAACGCGAGTCGACTCCTGGAGCCAGACCTCGACGCCTAAAGTGGCCTGGGCCTTCCCATTCCTCCTTCCAGCCAATCCACTCTGCAATCCCCCGTGTGAGTCTGTCTTTGTTTGTGCTGTCCCTGGGTTAATTAAGACTGTAATAGATAAGCTAGCATTTTCACTGTGTCCGCTTCTTCTTCTTCTGTTTTTATTTTATTATCTTTTCCTACTCCTTGGTTGCTTTCAATTGTGTAAATTGTAAATAAATCATATTTGTATTTCTTACCCTTTGCCTTTCTTTCCTCTACATCCGTCGTTGTTGTCTTTTCCCTCATTGAAAACCTGTGGCGCGATTTTGGCCAACGTTTGAGAATCGGGTCTAGTTTCTGTTAACGGTTCGTGCCGCGGCTGCCATCCGCTCGGCAAATTAACATCTTATCCGCGGTCGCGAACGAAGCTGCTCACCTGCCTCTGGAGGGAGCTTGTGCAGCTCCCTCCTCTGGAGGTCAGGACTCACGTCGGTCAGTCACAAACGAGGGGACTAATCCCCCATCGAGAAGGGATCCGAGGCCGACGTTGGGTTCCGTAACATTTGGTGTCGGGAGCGAGATTCGGACCTGAAGCGCTTAGCGCGCTCAAATTACGAGTGGCCCGAGATTTTTATTTTTAACATCCTAAATTTAAAATCGTGCCATGGATAGTCAAGGCGACGGGATGCCGGTGGGGTAATTAGAAGAGGGGTTAGGGGTAACCCAGGACCCCGGGGAGGAGTTGGGAGTAATGGAGGAGGAGAGAAATGACGAGGTGGTTGAGGAGGTGTCAGGTACACAAAATGGCGCCCTCGCGCACGTGGTTTCAGATGCACAAAATGGCGGCTCACACGAGCGCGTGTTAGCCGCGCCCGCTGCGCAAATAGGGGGAATTGATGTGCGGGACCTCATGGCGCAGATTAATGCAGCCATACTAATGGGGAATATAGGATTGGAAAATAGAATAGGGGAGCGACTAGGAAATCAGATCGGAGGGCTAGAAGCTAAATTTGAGGGTTTAGACAATAAATTTGAGGGTTTAGACAATAAATTTGAGGGTTTAGACAATAAATTTGAGGGTTTAGACAATAAATTTGAGGGTTTAGACAATAAATTTGAGGGTTTAGACAATAAATTTGAGGGTTTAGACAATAAAATTGAGGGGTTAGACAACGGGATAAAAGGGGCGAAGAATGGGTTAATGAGGTTAGAAAACACAATGGACGACAAATTGCGGGAAGTAGGGGAGCAATCCGCCAGGGAAATCAAACGGATGGGGAACCAGATAGCAGAGGTGAAAATCGGGTTGGAAGGTAAACTGGATGCTCAGAGGGATGAATTAGAACAAATGAGGGCGGCATCTACTAAAGAGATGGGAGAAATGGGGGAGGAGATAAGACGAGGTGTGGGTGAGGATGTCTCGGGGGTACGCGAGGAGGTAAAGCGAGGTGAGAAGCGTATGGAGAAAGAGGTGAGAAATAGTACGGCAAAGTTACAAGGTGGCATCGAAGATCTGACGCAGGAGGTGGAACAGCTAACGGTGGGACAAAAGGAACTGGTGGAGCAGGTAGAAAAGAACACTGCGGTACTAGGAGGGTTAAAGGTGACACAAAAAGAAATCAAAAATGACTTAATAGCGACGAAGAGGGAATGTCAGATGGTACGTGAGGGACTGACAACGAGGTTGGACAAGGTGACGGAGGCAATGGAGACGAAGGACCGGGAGGTGAGGACGCATATAGAAACGGTCAAGTTGGCATTAGAAGACTAAATTGAGGAGACGCACCGGGAAATAAAAGAGGTGAAGCAAAAGTTGGAGGAAGTGGCAGAGGGGGTGAGTGAAATTAAGAAGAGACGGAGGGAAACTAAGAGGGAGATAAAGGAGGAGGTGATGGAATATGTACAAGGTCGGTGCTCAAATCGTGATGGTGTGCTTGCTAACCAAATAAAGAGTTTGCAGGTGGCGAAGGAGGTGCGGAGACGAGGTGCCGAGGTGAGTGGCGATATACGCGGAAATGTATATGGGGTGAGGGGAGATTCAGTCGGCTTGGGGGTTGGTTTGGACCCGGGTGTTCGTGAGAGGCCGCTGGTGAAGTGTGCGACAGGTACGGAGTGTATGGACAGAGGTGTGCGAGAATGTCCGACTATGGGGTGTGTGAGGAAAAAGTGCGCGCCGAGGAGTGAGTGTGCTGTCGAGAGTGAGTTGGTCGTAGCGCGTGTGCGAGGGGGCACATGGAAGCGCGTAGTGGGGAGTGTTAGAGAGGATGTAACGAGAGAATGCACACCTGTGGTGAGTGTTACGGAGGGTGTGACGGGAGAGTGTGCGCAAGAGGATGCGTGAGAAAGGTGTGTAACGGAGGAGTGCATGAGTACAGAGTACGCTGTCAAGAGTAAGGGTGAATGCGCGACCGAGTGTGGAGGTGAAAGTAGTGAGAGTGACACGGAGCACGAGTTGGTTGTAGCAGGTGAGAGAGAATGTACACCTGGAATGGAAGGATGCACACCTGGAATGGTAGAGCGCGTATGGGAATGCACACTGGAGTTAGTAGTGAGGCACATGATTGGGTGTGCGGAGGAGAGCACACCTGTGGTTGTCACAGAGGATGTGACCGAGGAGGGGGCGCAAAGAGGTGTGTTGGTGAGGTGTGCGAATGACGAGTGTGTGCAAGCTCTTTCACGAGCCTCGATTCAGTATACAAAAAAAAAAAAGGTGTGCGGTGGTCAGGTGTGTGACCAAGTCTGTGAGCGGAATGAGTGTATCTGGGTGTGTAAGAGAAGGTGCAATGACGAGGAGCATGGGAACGGCTGGATGTATGAGCAAGGAACGGAACGCAGGGTGTGAGCATGCAAGTGGAGCATCGACGCTAACCGAGTTCGCAGTTAGATCGACGTATAGCCGAAGCGGGCCCTCGGTGCGTGCCGGGCAGCTTCGTGTGCCGCGGGGACCAGCGGGGATCATAACCGCGGCGGGTTCGGAAGAACCGCCGTACGCGATCCACGCCGGGCCGCGCTCTGAACGGCCGCGTCCGTGCTCCGCTAGGCGGAACGGGCGGCCCGGTAAGAAGGGTCGTCATGGCGACCCCTTTTTGTTGCGGCGTTCCGGCAGGGCGAGATCGGGCCATTGGACGGCTCCGTGCCGAGATGGTGCGTGGAATCTCGGCCCGACAAAGCCCCCCCCCCCCCCCCTGAACCGAATGCCGGACGGATTCAACCTGCAGGCGACCAAACCACCCGCGTTCATTGCTCGGCTGTGCGAAGCCGGGCTTTGAGAATGTAACGACGCACCGAGGCTCAAGTTTAATGGACAGTGATGATGATAATGTTTTTGGATTCGAAATTTTGGGATAGAAAATTTGTAATTGGAAATTTTTGATTGGTTGAAATTGGATGGGCCAAATTGGTAGTGCGAGACGTCCCCGATGTGGTGGGATTGCAACTATGCCATCCCTCACAACAGCGGGGGTAAAGGAGCACTAGTTATGGGGTTGGCAGTGAAAACTAGCCCGGGAGGGTTAGGATATCGTGTGTAGGGATCTAGAGAAGATGACCATAGGTAACGGTAAGGTTAGGTAGTGACAATGATACCTGTAGTGGGGACGCAGGTAGATTAGTCTGGATTATAATGACGAGGGAGCACAATAGTTTAAAGGGGCGACTGGGAAGCGCAAGTTCCAGAGGGGAGTAGTTAGATAAGATGATGCCGTGTGGTTGAGAATCGAAAGTGTATTGAGCGTGGAAGTGTATGGAGCAGTGAGTGAGGAACGATAGAGATTGCACAGGTGTGCAACTGAACAGGTGTATGGAGCAGTGTATGAGTGAGTGATGGTGATGTGTGTTGTGTTGACCAAATGGTCCAGGGAGGAAGGAGGGTGCAGGTGGCACCAGGTGAGATTGCACAGGTGTGCATCTGCAGGTGTATGGAGAATGGTTGTGTGGAATATATGGAGTATGGTATGGAGTGAGTATGGTGGAAACTGTGGAGTGGAGTAGATGGTGCGAAGGTGTGAATGGGGGAAGAGTGGACCCCTATCACGAATACCCGGGGAGGGTAGTTTAAGAGTTAGGTAGAGAGTACAGGTAAATTATGGTTGGATATTGGCATCTGTGGTGCGTGTGGAAGAATGGTGTTTGGATGGGTGCATTAGTGACGTGGAAATGGCTGGCCGTGTGGCCTGTTAGTGTGTGTAGTTGGTTGAGCACTCCGCCACTGTTAGGGTGTCGGCCAGGTGAGGCCGCAGGTGGGCTCTGGGAGCCGGTAGAGTTGTGGATGGGGCCCGAGGATCCGGAGGACGGACCCGGGTAGCCCAGTGCCAGAGGGCACCGAGTGGGGAGAGCGCCAGAGGGCCTTCCCCAGTTAGATAGGTTAGGGTGAGGAGCTAGGTAAGCTCGGGTGGCAACTATAGTGGTGGAGGTGTGCAGGTGGGTAGACCTGCTGGGAGAGCTACACGACTCAGCCCGGAAATTGTGCAAGGGCACCGGGAGATGAATCGGGGGAGTGAGACCCCAAATTGATAAGCACCACAGTTTGGTCAATGGGAATTGGTTTTTAGAACCCATCGTGTAAGTTGGCCAACGGATTGGCAGGGAAAGACCCCGGGTAGTGTAAAGTGTATTAAAGTCATTTAGAAGGTAGTTAGGATTGAGATCTCCTCGCACCATCTACATCCACTCACCTGAGGTGACGTACCTCCACACCATGCCAGGTTGTTTTTATTATTTTTATTGTGCAAATGTTTGGAATGTGAGACGCATCATGACATGGGTGTGACATTGTGCTTTGTGTTCCATCTCTTCCTCCTTATGAGGATTGATGATGAATTGGGTGATGGCAAATTTTGGATTAGTGGGAGTGAAGACGAATTTGGTATCGGGGAAATATGGGGAAGACGAGACATTAGGACGAATTTGTAAATGTGTAGATTGTTGTAAATATGGGGTAAGGGCAAGGGTAGAGTAGGTGACAGGGGGGGTGACGTACGGTAGGGACGAGCTTTTCTCCGCTCCGTCTCCAGACGCACCTCACCTTGCATTGCCTTGTTTGATGTGTACTCTTGTGACCTTACCCCTCGCTCACCTGTCTTTCCCCCCCCCCCCCCTTGTCTCCCACACGAGGACTGTGCGCCACTGGGCGCCGAGGGGAGCATGCGGGAGTCCGCCATTGTGCACCCGAAACTCCCGGAACCAGCTGTCTGCATCGATGCACCACCTTATGGACCACATGTCTGTGGCTGAGCACCACTGATGGACCCCATGGGTTGGGGCATGGCCCCTCTGCTGGAACCGGCCATGAAGGCCCGGGATCTTGCTGGCGGACCTTGGTCACAGGGCACCTATGCCACACAGGTGAACCACCCCTAGTCGGCCCTGTGGGCCATAAATAAAAAACGGACACGTTTTCTGCACTCTTATTACGTCCAAATAGGCCGCCAGTAAGAAAATGAAGAAAGACAACATCTGGAAAAATGACACTAGCCAGCAGAGGGAGCCGAAGAGCAAGAGGCCACCAGCAGGGTTTGTTTGGTTATTTTTATTCATGAACTGTGATGACTGTGCACCAAAGGGTGCCATGTGGTGCTTGATGGTGTTTTGGTGCTTTCTGGTGCGTCGATGCAGGGCAGACTGTCTCCCCCCCCCCAAAAGAACAATCACAGGTCCTGGGTTGCGTTTTGTAAATAAAATAGCATCAACTGTAAATAATGCTCCCCCATCGTTCATGTTTTAGTTTGAAAACCATTCCGAAATCCGGTTAGCTGTGGGTGTGAAACTGTTAGGTAGGGTGCAATGCAGCAGGGGGACATACTTATTTGTGTTTTAAAACTGTCACACTCAGGGTCAGGTTAAATGTAGAGGGAACTACACCTACGTGCCACACTAAAAGTAAAAGTAATAGGCCCGGGACGTGCCTAAGAGGAGGAGTGGTGCAGTGTTGTGGATATGAGAATTGTGTTTTTTTTATTGTGTAATAAATTGTAAAATATCACCCTCCTTCCTCCAGTTGTTGTGTATAAAGGTCAAAGGGCGTCCCCTAGTTAGGTCATATACCATCACGTAGCCAAATCATAGATTTCCTCCTTGTTGGTAGTTATTTCCTTATTCTGTGTAATAGGTTAAGGCTCTGTTTCCAACTAGTTAACACTGCATTGCATCGAATTCAAACAAGGTAGTATCCCCTTTCAATTTCCCCAGAACCTCCATGGGAAACCCCTTTTGTCAGCCGCATTACCAAATTCCTCTGCGCGGTTTGCTGCAGTCCGCTGTTTCTTTGGGCTTGCGGTTTTCGCCGCAACTGCTTGGCGGTTTTCACCGTGACTCCATTAGCCACGCGGTGGGCTCAGAGAAGAAGGGGGAGGAGCCGCCGAATCCAGGGCGTTGGCCGCCCCTCGTCATCAAGGGCGGAGCCAAAAGAGGCCGTGCGAGCCAACCGGCACGGCAGCAAGCGACCTGGTAGGCGTGCCCAGAGAGCTCGCGGAGAGAGGTCGAGGCGCGCTATAAAACGCGTGCGCATGTGTCAAGTTCTGAGAGTTGAGTGAGAGGGTTCAAGAGTGGCTGAAGAAGGAGAGTTGCGCTGGAGAGTTGCTGAGTTGCGCAAGGGAAGGACGTTGAGTGTGGCGTGAAGTGGCGCTGAGGAGCCCGGAGTCCAGCACGAAGCGCCCATCCGCTCGCGGTGAACGATACGCGCCGCTGGACATCAAGGTTTTCCCGCCAAGAACGCGAGTCGACTCCTGGAGCCGGACCTCGATGCCTAAAGTGGCCTGGGCCTTCCCATTCCTCCTTCCAGCCAATCCACTCTGCAATCCCCCATGTGAGTGTCTTTGTTTGTGCTGTCCCTGGGTTAATTAAGACTGTAATAGATAAGCTAGTATTTTCACTGTGTCCGCTTCTTCTTCTTCTGTTTTTATTTTATTATCTTTTCCTACTCCTTGGTTGCTTTCAATTGTGTAAATAGTAAATAAATCATATTTGTATTTCTTACCCTTTGCCTTTCTTTCCTCTACATCCGTCGTTGTTGTCTTTTCCCTCATTGAAAACCTGTGGCGTGATTTTGGCCAACGTTTGAGAATCGGGTCTAGTTTCTGTTAACGGTTCGTGCCGCAGCTGCCATCCGCTCGGCAAATTAACATCTTATCCGCGGTCGCGAACGAAGCTGCTCACCTGCCTCTGGAGGGAGCTTGTGCAGCTTCAGGACTCACGTCGGTCAGTCACAAACGAAGGGACTAATCCCCCCTCGAGAAGGGATCCGAGGCCGACGTTGGGATCCGTAACAATATATACACAAAGAATTAAGTTAAGCACCCCTACACAAAGAATTAAGTTAAGCACCCCCTAATCCTGTCCTGAACCTGAACCCCCTCGAGCACGTTTGGGACATGTTGGGACGACAAATTGCGAAGATGGTCCCTCCAATAGCCAATCTGGATGAATTGGAACGTGCATTACATCGGGAATGGAACAACCTGCCACAGCAACGCATACGACGGCTTACAGGGTCTATGAGACGTAGGGTTGAGTCAGTGATCCGATCACGTGGGTCCTACACACGTTATTGACGCAAAGATCGCTAGAGGTCTTCTCAGAACAATGACTGTACGTTAGAAAACATAAACGTCATCCACACTGTCCGTGATGGACCTATAGCGCCATACTTAAATTGAGGTGATAATATGCCTAAAATTCCCAAAAAATTTCACCTTAAATTATTCAGAATAAAATATTGAAAACGGCATGATTGTTATGTTTTTATGTGACCATAATATCACTTCTCCAGAAAATATAGCAATATCATGGGTATATTACACTGTTTTGACGACAACAAACTTGTAATGTGCGAGGTTGTAAAAAAACGGGGGGGGTGCTTAACTTAATTCTTTGTGTATCTATATTATAATAGCCGTAGATGATTCTGTCTGTCTGTCTGTCTGTCTATCTGTTGGGTGTCTGTCCGGGGTGTGGCTTACTCGGTTTGCAGAGTAGCTCCACCCATAGCTCCACCCATTCTGGGAGTGGCTATAAACAAATATCCACCATTTTATTAACTCGCATAGCTTTGAGTCCTGTTTTGTAGGCCCGTGGTGTCTTGCTCTCCCCCAGTTTTATTTCAAATCAAATTCGATAAATCATTTCATTTTTCACAGTCGCTAACATAGTTTTAGACTCGGTTGAAAAAAAACGGGAAGAAAATCCGATGAAAGTTGCCGTTTATAGAACGAAATGAATTCTCAAAGGCCTGTAACTTCAAGGCCATTGAGTCTCTCTCACGCCTTTATCTCCAATCTAACTCACCATATGATTTCATTTTTATCGATGGTTTTACTTTTAGACTCGGTGTCAGCAATAATTGAGAACAATCCACACACGCGGGAAAATGCAGAGATATATTTTTTAAAATCGCGTCATGGTGTATCATACACCGCCCAACATGACACCGCCGGCAATGTGTCGATATATATTAAAAATTCGCTTTTGCTTTTCCGTTATGATATATTACTATTTCGTTTGATGATAGTCGTCACAAAAACGTCAACAATGATGCCGACATATATTTCTTCGTTTTTATTTCATTCAACATATTAGCCGGAAGTAAAATATGTTTCAGGAAATTACCGAGAGATATTTCTTCGTTTTTTTTATTAGTTATGTGCGCATACACTTTAAATAGGTTTATTTGAAATCTTTAATTTTCCACAAACATTCCACACACGCGGGAAAATGCAGAGATATATTTTTTAAAATCGCGTCATGGTGTATCATACACCGCCCAACATGACACCGACGGCAATGTGTCGATATCTATTTTAAATTCGATATATCATTTCATTTTTCACAGTCGCTAACATAGTTTTAGACTCGGTTGAAAAAAAACGAGAAGAAAATCCGATGAAAGTTGCCGTTTATAGAACGAAATGAATTCTCAAATGCCTGTAACTTCAAGGCCATTGAGTCTCTCTCACGCCTTTATCTCCAATCTAACTCACCATATGATTTCATTTTTATCGATGGTTTTAGAGTCGGTGTCAGCAATAATTGAGAACATTCCACACACGCGGGAAAATGCAGATATATTTTTTAAAATCGCGTCATGGTGTATCATACACCGCCTAACATGACACCGACGGCAACGTGTCGATACATATTAAAAATTCGATATATCATTTCATTTTTCACAGTCGCTAACATAGTTTTCGACTCGGTTGAAAAAAAACGGGAAGGAAATCCAATGAAAGTTGCCGTTTATAGAACGAAATGAATTCTCAAACGCCTGTAACTTCAACTTCAAGGCCATTGAGTCTCTCTCACGCCTTTATCTCCAATCTAACTCACCATATGATTTCATTTTTATCGATGGTTTTGGACTCGGTGTCAGCAATAATTGAGAACATTCCACACACGCGGGAAAATGCAGAGATATATTTTTTAAAATCGCGTCATGGTGTATCATACACCGCCCAACATGACACCGACGGCAACGTGTCGATATATATTAAAAATTCGCTTTTGCTTTTCCGTTAAGATATATTACTTTTTCGTTTGATGACAGTCGTCACAAAAACGTCAACAATGATGCCGACATATATTTCTTCGTTTTTATTTAATTCAACATTATTAGCCGGAAGTAAAATATGTTTCAGGAAATTACCGAGAGATATTTCTTCGTTTTTTAAAATTAGTTATGTGCGAATACACTTTAAATAGGTTTATTTGAAATCTTTAATTTTCCACAATATAATTTACTTGCCATTTATCATTTGATGATTACGAGACAAATTCCTCTTGAGGATCGTGACAATTCATGCGCTGCGTGGAAACTTCTATTTCCAAAATGAATGAGACGATCGATGAAGAACGCAGACTTGAACAGGATGCAGCAAGAAAACGAATGAGAGGGGCGAACGAGTCCATCGACGAACGTCAATGCAAACTTGCGGGGTCACCCGTGGGAATCCCACGGGCATGGATGTGTGTGACATTTCGACATATTGAGTTATATGCTGCACATTCATTTTTACAAAATGGTTACTGGCAAGTCATCAGATCCAGAAATGGTGTAAAAACCACCGTTTAGAGGCCATTTTTCCCCGCAAAGCGGGGGTTGGCCTTTTCGGGGACCGTGGTAGTTGTTGTTTTTTTGTCCCCTTTTTGAAGCAATGTTTTACGGCCGGATGCCCTTCCTGACGCCAACCCTTTTTGCCGCCTTCAACGACAAACAGGGAATTACCAGTGAACTGGTACTCAATTAGCTGACCTCGGAAGGATGACAGGCTGAGTCAACCCCCCTGGCATTAATTCGGCGATCGACCGAGATTCGAACCCAGGATCCTAAGCCGGCACCCTAGCCGCTAGCCCAACACCAGAAATGGTGTCATGAACACAATTTATTTACGCACAAGCACAAAAGCAAGACGGGCCGATTTCCGATTCCGACGGGCCGACGGGCGAGACGGGCCGATTTCCGATTCCGACGGGCCGATTTGGAGCAAGAAAAAGAACGAGACGGGAGAAAAAGGAGAGAAACGAGACGGGGAAAGCCGATTGGAGAGGCGAGTGAGGCGCGATTGGAGAGGAGTGTGAGGCGCGATTGGAGAGGAGTGTGAGGCACGATTGGAGAGGAGTGTGAGGCGTGATTGGAGAGGAGTGTGAGGCACGATTGGAGAGGAGTGATTGGAGGGGAGTGTGAGGCACGATTGGAGAGGAGTGTGAGGCACGATTGGAGAGGAGTGTGAGGCGCGATTGGAGAGGAGTGTGAGGCGCGATTGGAGAGGAGTGTGAGGCGCGATTGGAGAGGCGTGTGAAGGATTGCAGAGGAGAGGAGTGTGAGGGATTGGAGAGGTGAGGGATTGGAAAGGAGAGGGATGTGAGGGTTTGGAGAGGAGAGGAGTGCTAGGTGGAGAGAGGAGAGTGTCAGGTGGAGACAGGAGAGTGTCAGGTGGAGACAGGAGAGTGTCAGGTGGAGAGGAGTGAGGGGTCACATATTATGTGAAATAACTAAATTCACACCATTTCTGGATCTGATGACTTGCCAGTAACCATTTTGTAAAAATGAATGTGCAGCATATAACTCAATATGTCGAAATGTCACACACATCCATGCCCGTGGGATTCCCACGGGTGACCCCGCTAGTATATATATATTAAAAAAAAAAAAAAAAAAAAAAAAAAAAAAAAAAAAATATATATATATATATATATATATATATATATATATATACAGTGGAACCTTGACTTACGAGTGCACCAACTTACGAGTTTTCCGAGATACGAGCCGTCGCTCGGGCGGTTTATTGCTTTGAGATGCGAGCCGAGATCTGAGTTACGAGCTTTCGCCACCCGCCACCAGGTGGGTTCCGGTCACGTGGTTATCTTGCCGTGCAAGTACAGTATCTCTGCCGTATATCGCTGCATTTTTGTTTTCGCATGTTGGTTATTTTGAGTTTACGCCACCCGCCACCAGGTGGGTTCCGGTCACGTGGTTATCTTGCCATGCAAGTACAGTATCTCTGCCGTATATCGCTGCATTTTTGTTTTCGCATGTTGGTTATTTTGGAAAATTTCTTAGTTTTAACCATGGGTCCTAAGAAATTGAGTGCCAAGGGAAGAGAGGATGATGTGCTTGGATATAAAACACGCAATCGTCGAAAAACATGAGCGAGGTGTGCGTGTTGTCGACTTGGTGAGGCGGATGTGAAGGCAGCTGAAGATTTTATTATAACTTTTGCCGAACTGATAGAAGCCGAACGATACATCCCCCAGCAAATCTTCAACTGTGACGAGACAGGGCTCTTCTGGAAAAAGATGCCGAGGAGGACGTATATAACGGCAGAGGAGAAGAGCATGCCAGGCCACAACTTGTTCAGAGTGCCGGCGATAGCTCGCCTTCTCTTTGTGGAAAACACGGTGAGATCCTTAACATCCAACAACTAATGGGACGCAAACGGGGCGCCCAGTTTAGCGGTACACACATTGATGAATCACCCTGCCTGTGATTCACCCATGACAGGTTATAGCTGGGTCGGGATTCAAACCCAGGCTGGACAGTTTAGAGTCAAGTGTGCGTACCTCCAGTTCAGGCCATCCTGCCAACTTGTATGCTGCATACAGGTGAAATATAAAGCGCGAGATATTTTTATATATACTGTATATTTAAAAAAAAATTGGTGTGGTTTTTGGCGGGCTGGAACGGATTAATAGCATTTCAATGCATTTTAATGGGGAAATTTAATTTGAGAAACGAGCAAATTGAGTTACGAGCTCGGTCACAGAACGAATTAAACTCGTAAGTCAAGGTTCCACTGTATATATATATATATATATATATATATATATATATATATATATATATATATATATATATATATATATATATATATATCTATATATCTATATTATAATAGCCGTAGATGATTCTGTCTGTCTGTCTATCTGTTGGGTGTCTGTCCGGGGTGTGGCTTACTCGGTTTGCAGAGTAGCTCCACCCATAGCTCCACCCATTCTGGGAGTGGCTATAAACAAATATCCACCATTTTATTAACTCGCATAGCTTTGAGTCCTGTTTTGTAGGCCCGTGGTGTCTTGCTCTCCCCCAGTTTTATTTCAAATCAAATTCGATAAATCATTTCATTTTTCACAGTCGCTAACATAGTTTTAGACTCGGTTGAAAAAAAACGGGAAGAAAATCCGATGAAAGTTGCCGTTTATAGAACGAAATGAATTCTCAAAGGCCTGTAACTTCAAGGCCATTGAGTCTCTCTCACGCCTTTATCTCCAATCTAACTCACCATATGATTTCATTTTTATCGATGGTTTTACTTTTAGACTCGGTGTCAGCAATAATTGAGAACAATCCACACACGCGGGAAAATGCAGAGATATATTTTTTAAAATCGCGTCATGGTGTATCATACACCGCCCAACATGACACCGCCGGCAATG
This sequence comes from Myxine glutinosa, assembly GCF_964187855.1. Taxonomy (NCBI): domain Eukaryota; kingdom Metazoa; phylum Chordata; class Myxini; order Myxiniformes; family Myxinidae; genus Myxine; species Myxine glutinosa. Next base: position 49,259,378 of record NC_136267.1, read on the forward strand.
TGTCGATATATATTAAAAATTCGCTTTTGCTTTTCCGTTTTGATATATTACTATTTCGTTTGATGATAGTCGTCACAAAAACGTCAACAATGATGCCGACATATATTTCTTCGTTTTTATTTCATTCAACATATTAGCCGGAAGTAAAATATGTTTCAGGAAATTACCGAGAGATATTTCTTCGTTTTTTTTATTAGTTATGTGCGCATACACTTTAAATAGGTTTATTTGAAATCTTTAATTTTCCACAAACATTCCACACACGCGGGAAAATGCAGAGATATATTTTTTAAAATCGCGTCATGGTGTATCATACACCGCCCAACATGACACCGACGGCAATGTGTCGATATCTATTTTAAATTCGATATATCATTTCATTTTTCACAGTCGCTAACATAGTTTTAGACTCGGTTGAAAAAAAACGAGAAGAAAATCCGATGAAAGTTGCCGTTTATAGAACGAAATGAATTCTCAAATGCCTGTAACTTCAAGGCCATTGAGTCTCTCTCACGCCTTTATCTCCAATCTAACTCACCATATGATTTCATTTTTATCGATGGTTTTAGAGTCGGTGTCAGCAATAATTGAGAACATTCCACACACGCGGGAAAATGCAGATATATTTTTTAAAATCGCGTCATGGTGTATCATACACCGCCTAACATGACACCGACGGCAACGTGTCGATACATATTAAAAATTCGATATATCATTTCATTTTTCACAGTCGCTAACATAGTTTTCGACTCGGTTGAAAAAAAACGGGAAGGAAATCCAATGAAAGTTGCCGTTTATAGAACGAAATGAATTCTCAAACGCCTGTAACTTCAACTTCAAGGCCATTGAGTCTCTCTCACGCCTTTATCTCCAATCTAACTCACCATATGATTTCATTTTTATCGATGGTTTTGGACTCGGTGTCAGCAATAATTGAGAACATTCCACACACGCGGGAAAATGCAGAGATATATTTTTTAAAATCGCGTCATGGTGTATCATACACCGCCCAACATGACACCGACGGCAACGTGTCGATATATATTAAAAATTCGCTTTTGCTTTTCCGTTAAGATATATTACTTTTTCGTTTGATGACAGTCGTCACAAAAACGTCAACAATGATGCCGACATATATTTCTTCGTTTTTATTTAATTCAACATTATTAGCCGGAAGTAAAATATGTTTCAGGAAATTACCGAGAGATATTTCTTCGTTTTTTAAAATTAGTTATGTGCGAATACACTTTAAATAGGTTTATTTGAAATCTTTAATTTTCCACAATATAATTTACTTGCCATTTATCATTTGATGATTACGAGACAAATTCCTCTTGAGGATCGTGACAATTCATGCGCTGCGTGTAAACTTCTATTTCCAAAATGAATGAGACGATCGATGAAGAACGCAGACTTGAACAGGATGCAGCAAGAAAACGAATGAGACGGGCGAACGAGTCCATCGACGAACGTCAATGCAAACTTGCGGGGTCACCCGTGGGAATCCCACGGGCATGGATGTGTGTGACATTTCGACATATTGAGTTAGATGCTGCACATTCATTTTTACAAAATGGTTACTGGCAAGTCATCAGATCCAGAAATGGTGTAAAAACCACCGTTTAGAGGCCATTTTTCCCCGCAAAGCGGTGGTTGGCCTTTTCGGGGACCGTGGTAGTTGTTGTTTTTTTGTCCCCTTTTTGAAGCAATGTTTTACGGCCGGATGCCCTTCCTGACGCCAACCCTTTTTGCCGCCTTCAACGACAAACAGGGAATTACCAGTGAACTGGTACTCAATTAGCTGACCTCGGAAGGATGACAGGCTGAGTCAACCCCCCTGGCATTAATTCGGCGATCGACCGAGATTCGAACCCAGGATCCTAAGCCGGCACCCTAGCCGCTAGCCCAACACCAGAAATGGTGTCATGAACACAATTTATTTATGCACAAGCACAAAAGCAAGACGGGCCGATTTCCGATTCCGACGGGCCGACGGGCGAGACGGGCCGATTTCCGATTCCGACGGGCCGATTTGGAGCAAGAAAAAGAACGAGACGGGAGAAAAAGGAGAGAAACGAGACGGGGAAAGCCGATTGGAGAGGCGAGTGAGGCGCGATTGGAGAGGAGTGTGAGGCGCGATTGGAGAGGAGTGTGAGGCACGATTGGAGAGGAGTGTGAGGCGTGATTGGAGAGGAGTGTGAGGCACGATTGGAGAGGAGTGATTGGAGGGGAGTGTGAGGCACGATTGGAGAGGAGTGTGAGGCACGATTGGAGAGGAGTGTGAGGCGCGATTGGAGAGGAGTGTGAGGCGCGATTGGAGAGGAGTGTGAGGCGCGATTGGAGAGGCGTGTGAAGGATTGCAGAGGAGAGGAGTGTGAGGGATTGGAGAGGTGAGGGATTGGAAAGGAGAGGGATGTGAGGGTTTGGAGAGGAGAGGAGTGCTAGGTGGAGAGAGGAGAGTGTCAGGTGGAGACAGGAGAGTGTCAGGTGGAGACAGGAGAGTGTCAGGTGGAGAGGAGTGAGGGGTCACATATTATGTGAAATAACTAAATTCACACCATTTCTGGATCTGATGACTTGCCAGTAACCATTTTGTAAAAATGAATGTGCAGCATATAACTCAATATGTCGAAATGTCACACACATCTATGCCCGTGGGATTCCCACGGGTGACCCCGCTAGTATATATATACAGTATATATATATATATATATATATATATATATATATATTGATCCAGACGTCTATTCTCTTTCAAACATTCAAACCGACAGAGGTAGTTATTCATCACAGCATCTGTAGAATTTTCACCCTTTTAGTCCAACTCCGTTTCGCTGTTATTTGGTGGAGCAAAAAGTCAACTGAGCTTTATAGATATAGATATAACATTTCATTGAAAATCATGTTGTTCCTCTATCATAAACTGATGTTTGTGGACAGACAGACAAACTGACGTTTGTGGACAGACAGACAAACTGACACAATTGCTTAACTCCACTTTTCGCTTCGCATGCGTGGGGTATTTTACACACAGTTAAAACGATTCACACCTGTTAGTGTTTACCAAGGCAGGCAGGATGGCATCGAGATACATGCACTCACCTCCAAGTTGGCTAGCCAGGGTTCGAATCTGGGCCCAACTATAAATGTCAGACCTTGCTCTGCATACGAAAGAAGAAGAGTTCCCCAAGGTGTTTAGAAAATATCACATCACCCGTTCGTTTATACATCACAATTGTTTATTCAAACTTGCACGTTTAGACAAAAGCAATTAAGTGGGTAGTGTCATTTCAGAGGTTAAGGAAAATTGAATGGAAGGTGGCGTGGCATAAATTTATGGTATTTAATGGTTTTACAGCTGAATTAATGTGCGGTGATGGGCACCAGAAGCAAAACCAAGGAAAGCAACCGTGATACAATTGCAAGATAATTTATTTGTACACAAATATAATGGATCTCATATCTCTCACTCGAGGCTCACATTTTCACAGACTTCAAGGCAATTATATCGACCAGGCAGGATTAGAACACAGCAGTTATGAGGGGTTAACCCTTCACTTAACTTGTACTGAAACTATGTAATTTGATCAGGGTATCAAAACCCAATGTGGAATGGAAAACGAATCTTAATGGTGAAAACGTGCCGGTGTGCATAGGCAGACGTGTGGAACTTGGTATGCCGACTGTTACGTAATTCATCGATGTCACGGAATTGTTTACAATCTTGATATGCTAACTCAAGAGGAGCAAGACGCTGACCGATGAAGGCTCGATTCACCCAACACGTCTGCTTCTTGCTTCCTTCAATCAGAGTCCTGTTGATTCCATCCTACCCAAGGGCCTTGTCTTAAGAATGATACCACGGGATATTTAACGTCGAAAATACCGACGTGACAGATTCATTTAAGGCCCCACCGGATGCTCTCTAATGCAGCCCCCTTTGATTCGAAGCCCATGACAATGGCAGTTTTGGTCGGATTAATCTTTGCCTGCAATCGAAGGTGAAAACATACAGTCCAGAGGTGAGCATTCTTCGACAACCCTCGAAATATCCTTCTGATAACGATAAACAGAGTAAAGAGCAAACAGCTGCTTACAGTAGATGGAAGCAAATATATTCCATCGTTTTAAATTGCATCAGTATCACAGAAAACAAGACAATGAAATTTTTCAAATAAATAACCTTTGTAATAACATGGAGAGAGAATAAGAGAGAAAGACAGAGGGATGAGCAATTTCTTTTCTTGTACACTCAAACCTCCATGTTCTTCATCCATCCATAGTCTTTGCATTGCAGTTGCCAAAAGTTCTTAGAACGAGAGGAAATGTTGAGCCAAAGGGTGTGGAAGTATCCAATTAAAGAAGGGGGGTAATCAGTGCCTCTGGGACTCGTCAATCTTTGGACCAGAACCTGAGCAGCATCATTAAATTTTCCTCCCGGGCTCAGGTAACAATTAGACAAAATAAAATATGCTTGTTGGAGAAGAAGAAGTGGCCAAATAATCCAAAACAGGTCATTTAGAACAATGTTGTTCAACATCATTCGTGAACATCCCAAATCTCTGAAAGCAGTGGTGGAAGCTTCTTGTCCTGGAGTCGTAAAGCAAAGACCTGCTCAGAATGTACACTTGAGAGGGTACGCAGCGCAACCAACTTCATCAGCATACGTGGGAACCTTCGTGGGTCCTGGGAAAGGAGGGAAGAGATAAAAGTCAAACATCAGAGCAAGAAGGAACCCAAATTTTCTCTGATATATATATATATATATATACATAATTAATATATATATATTTATATATATATTATATATATATATATAATATAATATATGCATTATATATAATAAATATATTGTTATGAATTTTGGGGTAGACTGATATATAGATCAGGTAGATCTGTGTGGGTATCATGCTCCGACTGTCGTGAAGAAGAAGAACCATTTTGATGTACATAAGTCGTGGTGGTCGGAAGAAGAAGAACCCCCCCCCCCCCCCCCCCTACAATGAAACTCACCGGAAGTGCAGGCAGGAAGCGCCCACACATTCCACCAACATGGCGATAAAACATTGCTAAGGCCGGCTGAGGCCATGCCCACCGCGATGGATTGGTCGAGGGATTGATGGGTAGATCACACCAATGGGCGGGAGTTAACCAATGAAAGGCCAGAATAAGAAAGGACTCGCTATTGGGTCAGGTGTCGACCAACAGGAAGGCCAAGGAAAGGAGGGACTCGTGATTGGTCAAGGCAGGGGCAAGAGGCTGGCCACTGATTGGTGGAAGGAAGGCCGAGGGGGAAGCAGAGCGCCGATTGGCCAGGTACCACCGATGACGTCAGGGGCAAGTAAGAAGCGGCACGCTGATTGGTGGAGAGGACAGCTGACGTCACGAGACGGCCAATAAAAGAACTGGCTGGCCGGCATTTTCTTCTTCTCGATTTGGATCCCTTCGTGCCTGGACCTCTTCCCTCTACTGCCTCTTGGATTCCTTTGCCTTCGACCTCTTGCTCCTCTCGCCCACCTCTGCCCTCGACTCTTGCTTCTGGTGCCTGCATGCGAGTGTGTGCTGAAGAGAGTACGAGTGCTGTGGCGTGAGATGGACCATGCAGCGAGGCCTGTTTTCGCACCAACGTCGGGCGCTTTTCCCGCTAACAGCCTGGAGCGGCGCCATTCCCAAGGAGAACGCCATTGGCGCAAGATTGGAGGTCACATCTTTTCGAAGCTGTCCATGCGCTCACACTTTCGAAGTTAAGTAATTTTTCACAATTGTGTTTTTGTCCAAACTGTATCTATCTTTCGGTGTGTGTAACTAGAGTGTGTCTTTAGTAAGATTATCGGTGTTAATTTTTCATACATGTATAAAAAATCGTCGGTTAATTTGTGTCGCGTATTTTGAGGCCCAGTAGGCTACCGTGTCCGACCTTGAGGCTTTCTTTTTCTCTCAGCGGTGCGTCGATTGCGCTGCAATCACTTTCGTTCTCTGTTTTTGTCCCAGTCTTTCACCCCATACTTCCTTGTTTAAAATCTCAACTCAAAAAAAAAAAAAAAAAAAAAATTCCTTCTCTGTTCTTATACACTTATTCGTTGTTCTTATTTGTTCGTTCGTTCTTCGATCACGTGTTTCACCCCCATTTCCATTTTCCCAGATAATTTTCACTGCTCAATTTAAAAATGTTTAAACTTTCCCCTGAAGAACTGTATTCTGTCGTATATTATAACACCTTTTTCTTCTTCTTCTATAAAAGGATGCTTTCTACTTGCTCACCAAATCTATTCATTCCAAAAAAAAATTCCATCTCTTACAGTTCCTCTTTTCTACATTCCCGAAACTCTCCCGCACTCCACCCCTCCTTCAGCGTCCTCAAAAATATTTTTGACTCGAAGGTCACAAGAAACTCATTTTGCAATAAATGTTCTTTTCCCATTAATCGTACACTTTTCAAAATCCAATCTGACCCCTCCCCTCCAAATCTTCCCCATCACCCCTTCCCTCCAAAACTTCCCCATCACCCCTCCCCTCCAAAACTTCCCCATCACCCCTCCCCTCAAAATCTACCCCCTTGCCCCTCCCCTCCAAATCTTCCCCATCACCCATCTTTTAAATATTCCCCCTTGCCCCTCCCCTCCAAATCTTCACCATCACCCATCCCTTTCAAATCTTCCCCCTTGCCCCTCCCCTCCAAATCTTCCCCATCACCCCTTCCCTCCAAAACCTCCCCATCACCCCTCCCCTCCAAAACTTCCCCATCACCCCTCCACTCCAAATCTACCCCCTTGCCCCTCCCCTCCAAATCTTCCCCATCACCCATCTCTTTCAAATATTCCCCCTTGCCCCTCCCCTCCAAATCTTCCCCATCACCCATCCCTTTCAAATCTTCCCCCTTGCCCCTCCCCTCCAAATCTTCCCCATCACCCCTTCCCTCCAAAACTTCCCCATCACCCCTCCAAAACTTCCCCATCACCCCTCCCCTCCAAATCTACCCCCTTGCCCCTCCCCTCCAAATCTTCCCCATCACCCATCTCTTTCAAATATTCCCCCTTTCCCCTCCCCTCCAAATCTTCCCCATCACCCCTCCCCTCCAAATCTACCCCCTTGCCCCTCCCCTCCAAATCTTCCCCATCACCCATCTCTTTCAAATATTCCCCCTTGCCCCTCCCCTCCAAATCTGCCCCATCACCCATCTCTTTCAAATATTCCCCCTTGCCCCTCCCCTCCAAATCTTCCCCATCACCCCTTCCCTCCAAATCTACCCCCTTGCCCCTCCCCTACAAATCTTCCCCAACACCCATCTCTTTCAAATATTCCCCCTTGCCCCTCCCCTCCAAATCTTCCCCATCACCCCTCCCCTCCAAATCTACCCCCTTGCCCCTCCCTCCAAATCTTCCCCATCACCCATCCCTTTCAAATCTCCCCCCTTGCCCCTTCCCTCCTAAACTCCCCCCTCGCTCCTCCCCTCCTAGACTCCCCTCTCACCCCTCCTCCTCAAAGCGCCCTCCCCACTTCTTCCCCCTTCCAACTTTCACCTTCATCTCCTCCAGCCTTCTGCCTCGCTCTTCCCCCTCCTGAAATAACACCTCACTGTGCCTCACCCAATCACCATCAAACCTCTTGTCCGCCCCATTCTTCCCTTTCTCCAAGCTATTCTGAAATCTCTGACACACCTTCAACAGCTCTCCCTACCACGTCCTCCACTTCCACATCTTACCCTACCCCTCCACCCCCCCCCCCCCCTGTTCTGTATCCGATGCTCCCCCTTCCTCTTCATTAACGGTATGGACCTCAAACATCCGGGGTCTTCGCTCAAACAGGTTGCTTCTGACAAACCAGACGTGATCTGCTTAACAGAAACTTTCCTCCTTCATGATGTCTCTGATTCCTTGGTATCTCTCCCAGGTTATTCCCTCCTCCGGGATGACAGACCTGAGCCTCGTCCTGGAGGTGGGGTTGCTATCTTTATTTTAAAAAAAACTCTTCCTCACTCGCCCTGCACTGCCCTCTCTCCACCTCACCCCCAGGAATACCTTTGGCTACGGCTTCCCCTTCGCTCCCACCTTTTGTTCATATGTGTGTTGTACCGTCCACCAAACAGTGATGACTCCATCTACATCTCAATGTCTGATAATATGGACCAACTTCTATCTACCCATCCCAACTCTCTCTTCCTCATATGTGGTGATTTCAAATGTCACCATGCCAGTTGGCTGGGTGTGGGTACCTCTCTCACCAGCCATGGCTCTTCAGCAAAGGACTTCTGCGACTCACTGGGACTGACACAATCTGTCAATTTCCCGACCCAGATCACAGTCAACGGAGCATCTTCTCTTCTGGACTTGGTTATGACTAACTTCCCTGAAAATGTCTGCTGCTCTTCTTCTGCTCCAATCGGCTCATCTGATCATGTGCTTGTTAAAGTGGACATCTCTCTGACCATTCTCAGTGAGCCTCCTCAGCATTGACGATTCTGGCATTTCACTCAGGCCAACTGGCATGGTCTTCAAGAAGTCATCAATCATCTGGACTGGTCTCCCATCTCTACCGCCTCTGATATCAACTCATCCTGGGAATTCTTCCAAAGTAAATTGCTCTCTCTCATGCACAGATTTATCCCATGTCGTCTTCAGTTGTCATGCCCTTCCTCCCGTCCATGGTACACGGAATCTTGTGGTGAGGCTGTTGCCCAGAAACAACTTGCTTTAGTCTCCTGGAAAGCAAATCCAACGGAAGGAAATCTCATTTCCTTTCACAAAGCCCGAAACAAGTGTGTGTCCACCCTCAGGAGAGCCAGGAAACAATATCTCTCCGTTCTCAAGACCGAACGCTCTTATCTGTCTCCCTCTTCCAAATCCTGGTGGTGTCTGGTCAAATCTGTTTCTGGTGTTTGTTCCCCCTCGATCCCCTCCCTCACCTCAAACAGCCACACAGCTGACTCCGCACGTGAAAAAGCTGAATGCCTCAACTCTGTGTTTGCCTCTAAATCTTGTGTCCCAAACCCATCCCTCTCTGTACCCACCGTACCCAGTCATACCCAGCTGCTCCTGGACTCTGTGTCCTTTCCTCCTGACAAGGTTGAAAAGTTTCTGTCAACCCTCGACTCTGATTCTGATTCTGCAACTGGACCTGACGGCATCAGCCCACGGGTCCTAAAATCCTGTTCTTCCGCTCTTTCACTCCCTCTCTCTGTTCTCTTCACCCTCTCTTTTGCTCAAGGTCATCTGCCACCTGCTTGGAAATCAGCCAACATCACCGCTTTGCACAAAAAAGGTGCAAAAACAGATCCTAGCAACTACAGACCAATCAGCCTTCTCCCAATTATCAGCAAAGTCATGGAATCCATCATTGCTTCAGATATGAAATCTTTCCTCTTCTCCAATGGCTTGATCTCTGATCATCAATTTGGTTTTAGACCTGGTCACTCCACTCTGGACATGCTGTTTCTGCTTTCTCAACAATGGATGGAGGTCCTCAATGCCAAACACGAAATTAGAGCGGTCTCCCTTGACATATCACGTGCATTCGATACGGTCTGGCACCCCGTTCTGCTCACCAAACTCTCCTCCTTTGGTATCCATGGAAATCTCCACGTATGGCTGGCGGACTTCCTCTCTAGTCGTAGTCAACGAGTGGCCCTGATGGGTTTCTCTCATCTCCTCTTCCTGTTCAGGCTGGAGTTCCCCAAGGCAGTGTTCTGGGCCCTGTGCTTTTTCTGGTCTTCATCAATGATCTCTCTGACTCTCTTGAAAATCCTCTCTATCTCTTTGCTGATGACTCTACTCTCTGTCGCTCCATTCCTCATCCCTCAGATCGGCAGTCTGCAGCCTCCTCACTCTCTGCAGACCTGGACAAAATCACAGACTGGGCAAACAAGTGGAACATGTCTTACAATCCTGACAAATCTCACACTCTTACGATGTCTCTCCGAAAAGACCGACTGGACAACCCTCCCATCCACTTTCTGAACAATCCTCTCCAAGAAGTTCTGTCACTCAAGCTTTTGGGTCTCACTATCTGCCATTATCTTTCCTGGAAAAACCAGATTTCAAATCTGGCCTACAAAGCCAGTCGCCGACTGGGCATCCTCCGTCGTGCGAAGTCCTTCCTTGGCACACCTGAGCTCCTCACCACATACAAGGCTTTCATCCGCAGCTCAATGGAATACTGCTCTCCCCTCTGGGCTGGTGCTCCTGCCTCACACCTAGCTCGTCTTCACGCTGTTGAAACCAATGCGTTCAGAATCATTGGAATCTCCCGCGATGAAGCTAACTCCAAGGGCCTTTCACTCACTCACCGCAGGCAGGTTGGTGGTCTTTCCATCTTCTACCGACTCCTCTCTGGCCTTGCCCCCCTAGCTCTCTCTGGGCTCTGTCCCCCAAATATTCCTACAGGTCGCAGAAAATCTGACTGCAACCCTCTTATGGTTAAACTGCCAAAATCAAGACTCTCTGCTCACCTTCACTCCTTCATTCCTTCATTCCTCTTTTCTCCCGCCTCTGGAACAAACTCCCTCACTCTCTTCAATCCCACTCCACCCTCCAGGTCTTTAAAACAGCTATTCACCACCATCTCTTATCTTCCCCCATCCAAAACCTTGATCTTTTCTACCCCCGCTAATTTCACCCCAATTCCACTTTTTTGAAATACCAACTTCTGTCCTGGAAGTCCTTGGTGTCCTTGGGTTTTATACTTCTCCCACCCCCCACCCCCCCTTCCCACCCCTCACCCTGCCACACATCTCCCGATGTCCCAGCTCTCAAATGGTGTGTTTGTGTGCTTCCCCTTCTCTCCCCATCTTGTCTTCCGCTCCCTCTTTTTATATATTTTGTTTGTCTGTTTGATTTGTTTGTGAAATAAATGTTAGCTCTTTCACGAGCCTCGATTCTGTATACAAAAAAAAAAAAAAAAAAAATCCACCAGGAGATTTGAAAGAGAGAGAGAGGGGGGTTTGGGTCACAAGATTTTGAGGCAAACACAGAGTTGAGGCATTCAGCTTTTTCACGTGCGGAGTTAGCTGCGTAGCCATTTGAGGTAAGGGAGGGGATGGAGGGGGAACAAACACCAGAAACAGATTTGACCAGACGCCACCAGGATTTGGAAGAGGGAGACAGGTTTGAGAGTTCAATCTTGAGAGTAGAGAGATATTGTTTCCTGGCTCTCCTGAGGGTAGACACACACTTGTTCCGAGCTTTGTGAAAGGAAATGAGATTGCCTTGCGTGGGGTTTGCCTTCCAGGAGGCAAAGGCAAGTTGTTTCAGGACAACTGCCTCACCACAAGATTCCATGTACCATGGACGGGAGGAAGGGTATGACAACAGAAGACGAGATGGGATAAATCTGTGCAGTTTACCTTCGAAGAATTCCAGGGATGAGTTGATGTCAGAGGCAGTAGAGATGGGAGACCAGCCCAGATGATTGATGGCTGCTTAAAGACCGTGCCAGTCAGCCTGAGTGAAATGCCAGACTCGTCAGCGCTGAGGAGGCTCTCTGAGAATGTCCAGAGAGATGTCCACTTTAACAAACATATGGTCAGATGAACCGTTTGGAGCAGAATAAGAGCAGCAGACATTTGCAGGAAAGTTTGTCATCACCAAGTCTATAAGAGAATATGCTCCATTGACTGATATCCGGGTCGGGAAATTGACAGATTGTCGTTTGCTGAGGTGCCATGGCTGGTGAGAGAGGTACCCACACCCAGCCAGCTGGCATGATGACAGTTGAAATCACTACATATGAGGAAGAGAGAGTTGGGATGAGTAGATTGAAGTCGGTCCATGTTATCAGACAACGACATGTAGATGGATTAATCATTGTTTGGTGGATGGTACAGAACACATATGAACAAAAGGTGGGAGTGAAGGGGAAGTCATAGCCAGAGGTATTCCTCGGGGTGAGGTGGAGAGAGGGCAGTGCAGGGCAAGTGAGGAAGAGAGTTTTTGTTTTTTTTAAGATAGCAACCCCACCTCCAGGACAAGGCTCAGGTCTATCATACTGGAGGAGGGAATAACCAGAGAGAGATATTAAGGAATCAGAGACATCTTGAAGGAGGAAAGTTTCTGTGAAGCAGATCAAGTCTGGTTTGTCAGAAGCAACCTGGATGGAGAGATCAATCAGGTTTGAGCAAAGGTCCCAGACGTTTTAGGTCCATACCGTTAAGGAAGAGGAAGGGGGAGCATCGGATACAGGACAGAGGAGGGGAGGGGTAGGGTAAGATGAGGAAGAGGAGGAGGTAGGGAGAGCTGTTGATAATGTGTCAGATATTTCAGAAGAGCTAGGGGAAAGGGAAGGATGAGGACAAAAGGCTTGATAATGATTGGATGAGGCACAGCAAGGTGTTGTTTGAGGGGGTGGGAGCAGAGCGAGGAAGAAGGTTGGAGGAGATGGAGGTAAGAGGTTGAAGGGAGAGGAAGCGGGGAGGACGCTTTGAGGAGGAGGGGTGAGAGTGGAGAATTGGAGAAAAAATGGAGGGTGGGTAGATTTGAAGGGGAGGGAGGAAGGGGGAGTTTTTAAATGAAGGGGTTTGGGGGGAATTTAGGAGGGGAGGAGCAAGAGGGGAGTTTAGGAGGAGAGGGGTGAGGGGGGGGGGGGGTTAGGAGGGGAAGGATGAGTTTGGATTTTAGAAAGTGTTGGACAATTAATGGAAAACGAACATTTATTGCAAAATGAGTTTCTTGTGATTTTCAAGTCAGAGATCAATTTGAAAATTTTGGAGGAGGGGTGGAATGCAGGTAAGTTTAGGGAATGTAGGAAGGAAGAACTGTAATCGATGGAATTTTTATTTGAAATGAAGAGATTTGGTTTGAAATGAAGAGATTTGAGTTTTGAAGGTGAAGGGGGAGTTTGGGAGGGGAGGAGTGAGGGAGGTGTTTTGGAGAGGAGGGGCAAGGGGGGGTTAAGAGGGGAGGGGGAGGGGGGGTTTAGGAGGGGAAGGATGGGTTTGGATTTCAGAAAGTGTTGGACGATTAATGGAAAACGAACATTTATTGCAAAATGAGTTTCTTGTGATTTTCAAGTCAGAGATCCGTTTGAAAATTTTGGAGGAGGGGTGGAATGCAGGTGAGTTTAGGGAATGTAGGAAGGAAGAACTGTAATAGATTGAATTCTTATTTGAAATGAAGAGATTTGGTGAGCAAATCGAAAACAACCTTTTAAAGAAGAAGAAGAAAAGTGTGTTATAATACACAACAGAATATTGTTGCGGATATGGGATTTGGCCTCCATATCCGCTTGTAAATATTCCCCTATTTCCCCAATACTCCCCAACTATCCCCAATCCCCCATTCCCTAGTCCCATTGTCTGTAAACAACACTCTGTAGAACCGACCTTCCCCTTTTTCCCCCATTAAATGTCGTGCCCAGGTCCACCGCATCTCACGTAGACAACTTTCGGACATCTTGCTAGTTATTCTTAGTCTATGTCAGTTAAGGACTCGTTTCCATTAATTCTGACTCTTCGTTGCACCAGAATGTGATTGTATGGCACCAGTAGTGAGTTTAGGACCTCTCCATACCTCCTCCCATCTTCCTCATGAAACCACAACAACAACAACAACTACAACAACAGCGCGCGGGGAGTGTGCGTCCTCACTCCGGCTTGGTTAGCCGCCATTGCCCATGTGCTCCGGCGGGGTTACCACGAAGGGGCTGACTGTCGGCCCCTCGTCAAGGGCGGAGCCCGGTAACCCCCAGCACCCAATAAGAAGCAACGGGCCGATTCCATCTGGGGCGGAGCTAACGAGCCGAGGGCGTGTCACTCCCCGCCGGATATACGCAGCCACTTACCGGACGTGACGTGAGATGCGCCCCGAGCTTGAAGTGAAGAGAACCAGACGCCACCTCCGAGCGCTGAGAGACCTCCCTGCATCTTTTGGGCCGCGCTATCCTGTCCCTGAGCACAAGGTGCACCTTGTGCTGTCCACCGACTACCTGCCCTTCCTTGCCATCAATCCCGGTGTGAGTCAGTCTTGTCCTGTTTATCTGTGGTCTGTCGGGGTTACTATAAGACCGTGATTAAGTGCCTACCTTCCTATGCTGTACCTCTTGTCCTTGTAATCTCAACGTTCCGAAATATTATAACCTCCTCCGGAGGTCTTGAGAACTGTACCCCTGGTGTCGTGTCATTTAACCCAGCCGTTGTGTCCTTTCCTCAATTGATTTAGCGTAGCGCGACTCGGCCAACGTTCGAGTATAATCGGGTAAACTGTGCAGACGCGGTCATACCAAACCGCTCGGTAAACCAACATCCAGAACCGCGTCTGTAACATTTGGTGTCGGGAAGTGGGATTCGATCCGGAGCGCGTTTCACGCGCTCGAAATTATAACAGCGAAATTTGATTGTGTTTTACAAAAAAAATAAAAACCCGAATTTTGAAAGTCGCGCTATGGCAGACCAAGACGGCTGGGTTCCGGTAGAAGAGAGTGAGGCAGGGTCGATCCAGGACCAAAATGAGGGACAAGAGGAGAGCGAAGCAGTGAGGGTAGCAGATTCGCAAAATAGCGTCGTCACGCACGAGGTTGCAGACGCACAAAATGGCGCCTCGCACATGGCCACGGCGACCGCGCCCGCGACCGTGGTAGCGCCGCCGATGGATTGGGGCCTATTTATGGAACAAATAAAGGCCTTTATGGTTAAGTCGGGTGAAGAAATGAAGGACGAGATGAGGGCTAATAGTCAGCAATTGGGAAACCAAATTGTGGGATTGAGGGCTGATAGTGAGCGATTAGAGGGCCAAATGGGGGTAATGGGAAGCCAAATGGGGGTAATGAGGGACGAAGCGAGGGGTACCGGTGAGGGGTTAGACAAGAAATTTGGGAAGTTAGACAATAATTTTGAGGGGTTAGACAAGAAATTTGGGAAGTTAGACAATAATTTTGAGGGGTTAGACAAGAAATTTGGGAAGTTAGACAATAATTTTGAGGAGTTAGACAAGAAATTTGGGAAGTTAGACGACAAATTTGAGGGGTTAGACAACGGGATAAAAGAGGTGAGAAATGGGTTAATGGGGGTAGAAAACAGAATGGCCGCTCAAGAGAATCAAATGGAAGGGATGCAAAAGGGGTTAGAGGGGTTAGAAAACAGGATGGAAGGCAAATTGAGGGACATGAGGGACCAAGTGGAAAGGGAAGTTAAACAAATGGGGCAGCAGATAGAGGGGGTCAGAATGGGGGTAGAGACCAAACTGGATGCTCACAGGGAGGAAATGGAGCAGATGAGGGTGGCATCTGGGCAGGAGATGCAAGTGATGGGAGAGGAGATCAGAAGAGGTGTGAGTGAGGAGGTCGGAGGAGTGCGCGAGGAGGTGAGGCACTGTAAGGAGCACATGGAGAAGGAGGTGAGAAAGGGGACTGTAAAGTTACAAGGGGGCATAGAGGACCTGACGCAGGAGGTGGAACAGCTGACGGAGGGACAAAAAGGACTAACGGAGCAGGTTCAAAGGAACACTGCGGTATTAGGAGGGTTAAAGGCGACACAGAAAGAACTAAAAGATGACTTGATAGCGACGAAGAGGGAATGTCAGATGGTACGTGAGGGACTGACAGCGAGGTTGGACGAGGTGGTAGAGGTAATGGAGACGAAGGACCGGCAGGTGAGGACGCACATGGAAACGGTCAAGGTAGCCTTAGAGGACGAACTTGAGGAGACGTACCGGGGAATAAAAGAGGTGAAGCAGAAATTAGAAGAAGTGGAAGAAGGGGTGAGCGAAATTAAGAAGCGACGGAGAGGGGATAAGAAAGAGATAAAAGAGGAGATAAAAGAATTGGTCCAAAGTCTGTGTTTGGATCGTGATGATGTGCTCATTAACCGGATGAGGGATTCGCAGGTGATGGAGGAGAAGCGAAGAGGAAGAGGACCCGGTGTAAGTGGTGACCAATATGGTCGTGCGTATGATGCGCCAGGGGATTTAAGAAGCTTGGGGGTCGAGATGGACCCGGGTGTTCGTGAGAGGCCGTTGGTGAAGTGTGCGACAGGTCTGGTGTGCGAAAAAGGAGGTGTGCGAGAAAGTCCGACTCTGGGGTGTGTGAGGAAAAAGTGCGTGCCAAGGAGTGAGGGTGCTGGCGAGAGTGAGTCGGTCGTAGCGCGTGTGCGAGGGAGCACATGGAAGCGCGGTGTGGTAAGTGTTACAGAGGGTGTGACGGGAGAGTGTGCGCAAGAGTGTGCGCGAGAAAGGTGTGTGACGGACAGGTGCATGGGGAAAGAGTGCGCTGTCAAAGGCAAGGAAGAATGCACGCCTGTGGTGAGTGTTACAGAGGGTGTGACGGGAGAGTGTGCGCAAGAGTGTGCGCGAGAGAGGTGTGTAACGGACGGGTGCATGAGGAAAGAGTGCGCTGTCAAGAGTAAGGGTGAGTGCGCTGTCAAGAATGGAGGTGAGAGTAGTGAGAGTGACAAGGAGCGTGAGTTGGTTGTGACAGGTGAGAAAGGATGCACACCTGGAATGGTAGAGCGTGAGTGGGAATGCACGCTGGAATTGGTAGTGAGGCACGTGGTTGGGTGTGCGAATGAGAGCACACCTGTGATTGTCACAGAGGAGGTGACCGAGGAGGGGGCGCGAAGAGGTGTGTTGGTGAGGTGTGCGACCAACGAATGTGTGCCAAAGTGTTCGGTGGTCAGGTGTGTGACCAAGGCTGTGAGTGGAATGAGGGTACCTGGGTGTGTAAGGAAAGGTACAAGGAGCATGGGAACGGCTGGATGTGTGAGCAAGGAACGGGCTGCGGGGTGAAAGCATGCAGGTGAGGCATCGAAGGTAACCGGGTTAGAGGTTAGAGCGACTTTTAGCCGAATCGGGCCCTCGGTGCGTGCCGGGCTTCGCGTGCCGCGAGAACCAGCGGGGATCCGAGCCACGGCGGGTTCGAAAGGACCGCCGTGCGCGATCCACGCTGGGCCTCGCTTTGAACAGCCGCATCTGTGCTCCACTAGGCGGAGCGGGCAGCCCGATAGGAAGGATCGTCATGGCGACCACTTTTTGTTGAGGCATACCGGCAGGTCGAGATCGGGCCATGGGATGGCTCCGTGCCGAGAAGGTGCGTGGGATCTCGGCCCGAGTAAACCTCCTTCCCTGCACCGAATGCCGGACGCATCCAGCCGCTGGCACAGAACAACCCGCATTCATGGCTTGGCTGTACGAAGCCGAGCTTTAGAAGTGAATTGGCGCACCGAGAGGCATTAGTAAGTAGACTGTAATGACGGGGATAGTGTTTTGGCCCCAAAATTAGAGAAAAACAAAATTTGATGATTGGCAAAGGATTGGCAGTAATGATTGGCAGATGATGGGCAGTGATTGGCAAATTGTTGATTTGTTGAAATTTGATGTGCCAAATTGGTAGTGGGAGATGCCCGATGTGGTGGGATGGCAACTCTGTCATCCCTCACAAACGTGGGGCAAAGGAGCAATAGCTTATGGGGTGTATGGCAGTGAAAACTAGCCCGGGTGGGTTAGAATATTGATAGGGACCTAGAAGATGACATTAGGTAACGTTAAGTTTAGTTAGTGACTGATACCTGTAGTGGGGACGCAGGTAGTTTAGTGTGGATGATAATGACGAGGGAGCGCAATAGTTTAAAGGGACGACAGGGAAGCGCAAGTTTCAGAGGGGAGTAGTTAGATGAGATGATGCCGTGTGGTTGAGAACTGGACAGGTGTGTGGAGCAGTGGATGAGTAGTGAGTGTTGTGGATCAGCGCGAATGCGCTTGGGGAGAGAAGGGTGCAGGTGGCACCAGGTGTGAGAGCACAGGTGTGCAAGTACAGGTGTGTGGAATATATGGAGCAGAGAATGAGTGGTGTGGAGAGAGTTGGAGTAAGTGGTACGGAGTGGTGTGCATGGTGCGAAGGTGTGGATGGGGGAAGAGTGGACCCCTTTCACGAGTACCCGGGGCGGGTAGTGTAAGTGTTAGGTAGAGGGTATAGGTAAATTGTGGTTGGATATTGGCATTTGTGGTGCGGTTGCAGAATGGTATTGTGGATGGGTGCATTATGTTGTGGAAATGGCTGGGCGTGTAGCCTGTTAGTGTGTGTAGTTGGTTGGGCACTCCACCACTGTGAGGATGTCGGCCAGGTGAGGCCGCAGGTGGGCTCTGGGAGCCGGTAGAGTTGTGGATGGGGCCCGAGGATCCGGAGGACAGACCCGGGTAGCCCAGTGCCAGAGAGGGCACCGAGTGGGGAGAGCGCCAGAGGGCCTTCCCCTGGTAGTTAGGTTAGGGTAAGGAGCAGGTAAGCTCGGAGGCAACTGCAGTGGTGGAGGTGTGCAGGTGGGTAGACCCGCTGGGAGAGGTACACGCCACAGCCCAGAAATTGTGCGAGGGCACCGGGAGATGAATCGGGGGAGTGAGACCCCAAATTGAAAAGCACCACAGTTTGGTCAATGGGAATTGGTTTTTAGAACCCATAGTGTAAGAGGGCCAATGGTTTGGCAGGAGAAAGACCCCGGGTAATGTAAAGTTGTTAAAGTCATTTAGGAAATAGTTAGGATTGATGAACCTGTCGCACCATACGCAGCCACTTACCTGTGGTGATGATGATGACTCCACACCTGTGTTTTCTTTGTTTTGTGTACAGGAAAGGAGAATTGCTGTTGGATTTGTGAGACGCATCACGACGTGGATGAGACATTGGGGTGATTCCATCTCTCCCTCCCTAGGAGGGACTGATGATGAATTGGTGATGGCAAATTATGATGTTGAGTTGGAGATGGCAAATTTTGATGAGAGTTGAAAATGGCAAATTTGATTGGTTAGGAGGGAGAGAAGACGAATTTGGTTTATGGGAGGAACGGGGAAGACAGTAGGGACGTTGTTGATTTGTAAAGTAGATGTTTATGGGTAGTGTTGTGTTTTGTGGATACAGTAAGGGGTAAGGGAGGGGCAATGTAGGTTACCTGGTGGGGGGGGGGGGGGGCGTACGGTAGGAACGTACCTGTCTCACCTGGTTCCCATGTGCCCCCAGTGTGCATTACCTTATATTGCGTGCACTTTTGCGCCCTTACCACCTTACTCACTTGTTTTCTTCTTTTGTCTCCCACCTCCGAGGATCTGGCTTTGGGGCAGAGAGAGAGGAGAGAGAGGTGCTGGCTCCGCAGTTGTGGGCCTGCACTTTCGCTGCTTGCTGCCGGGATCGATACACCATATGGACCGCAATGTTTGTGGCCGCCCACCATGGACCGCAGTTCTTTAGCGGGCAAGCACCACCCGTTGATGGACCTATGGGTCAACGTGGCACCTATGCCATACAGGTGAACCACTTTTAGTTGGCCCCCTGACGGCCACAATACAGAAATGGACGCGGTTGGTGCCTTTCTTTATTTTTGAAAGAAGCAGAAGGCCAAGTGCACCACATGAAGGCAAGACCAGCGGCAGAACATCGGCCGGCTGCGACACCACCGGTGATTTATAAACACTTTATTGGTGCACCGGATGGTGCTGACTGTACATGATGGGGTGGTGCTTTTGGTGCTTGGAAGGGGTGCTCTGCACATTATTAAAGGCCGTAAGGCCACAGAGCACTCGTGGGTTGGTGTATCGATGCTGGCATGCGTGCTCTCTCTCTATGCATAACATCTGCATGTGTTCCTCCAAAAACAGGTCCTGGATCGTAGTGTAAATATCAGCGTAGTCTTGTGTAAATAATGCTCCCTACCGGCTGTATGTTTAGTTTGCGAATTCTTTCCGCGATTCGGTTATCCTGTGGGTGTGTTTCTGTGAGGAGAAGGGTGCAACGTCGCAGGGGGACATATTTACTCATTTGTGAATATCTGTAAAACTGTCGCACTCAGGGTAGAGTTAATAGTAGAGGGAACTACATCTGAGTGCCACACTAAAATAGGTAAAAATTTATCGGGTCGGGACGCCCCGAGGGTAGAGAAGGGTGCAATGTTGCGGATATGGGATTTGGCCTCCATATCCGCTTGTAAATATTCCCCTATTTCCCCAATACTCCCCAACTATCCCCAATCCCCCATTCCCTAGTCCCATTGTCTGTAAACAACACTCTGTAGAACCGACCTTCCCCTTTTTCCCCCATTAAATGTCGTGCCCAGGTCCACCGCATCTCACGTAGACAACTTTCGGACATCTTGCTAGTTATTCTTAGTCTATGTCAGTTAAGGACTCGTTTCCATTAATTCTGACTCTTCGTTGCACCAGAATGTGATTGTATGGCACCAGTAGTGAGTTTAGGACCTCCCCATACCTCCTCCCATCTTCCTCATGAAACCACAACAACAACAACAACTACAACAACAGCGCGCGGGGAGTGTGCGTCCTCACTCCGGCTTGGTTAGCCGCCATTGCCCATGTGCTCCGGCGGGGTTACCACGAAGGGGCTGACTGTCGGCCCCTCGTCAAGGGCGGAGCCCGGTAACCCCCAGCACCCAATAAGAAGCGACGGGCCGATTCCATCTGGGGCGGAGCTAACGAGCCGAGGGCGTGTCACTCCCCGCCGGATATACGCAGCCACTTACCGGACGTGACGTGAGATGCGCCCCGAGCTTGAAGTGAAGAGAACCAGACGCCACCTCCGAGCGCTGAGAGACCTCCCTGCATCTTTTGGGCCGCGCTATCCTGTCCCTGAGCACAAGGTGCACCTTGTGCTGTCCACCGACTACCTGCCCTTCCTTGCCATCAATCCCGGTGTGAGTCAGTCTTGTCCTGTTTATCTGTGGTCTGTCGGGGTTACTATAAGACCGTGATTAAGTGCCTACCTTCCTATGCTGTACCTCTTGTCCTTGTAATCTCAACGTTCCGAAATATTATAACCTCCTCCGGAGGTCTTGAGAACTGTACCCCTGGTGTCGTGTCATTTAACCCAGCCGTTGTGTCCTTTCCTCAATTGATTTAGCATAGCGCGACTCGGCCAACGTTCGAGTATAATCGGGTAAACTGTGCAGACGCGGTCATACCAAACCGCTCGGTAAACCAACATCCACAACCGCGTCTGTAACATTTCAGAAAGATTGTTTCAGGGAGGGGTTTCAGGGGTTTGAAATGAAGAGATTTGAGTTTTGAAGGTGAAGGGGGAGTTTGGGAGGGGAGGAGTGAGGGAGGTGTTTCGGAGAGGAGGGGCAAGGGGGGGTTAGGAGGGGAGGGGGAGGGGGGGTTTAGGAGGGGAAGGATGGGTTTGGATTTCAGAAAGTGTTGGACGATTAATGGAAAACGAACATTTATTGCAAAATGAGTTTCTTGTGATTTTCAAGTCAGAGATCCGTTTGAAAATTTTGGAGGAGGGGTGGAATGCAGGTGAGTTTAGGGAATGTAGGAAGGAAGAACTGTAATAGATTGAATTCTTATTTGAAATGAAGAGATTTGGTGAGCAAATCGAAAACAACCTTTTAAAGAAGAAGAAGAAAAGTGTGTTATAATACACAACAGAATATAATACTTCAAGGAAAAGTTTCAACATTTTAAAACTAAACCGTGAATACTATCTGGGGAAAAATTCCCTAAATAAGGGCATGAAGGATTCCTAAGGGGGATTAAGGAATCCAGAACAGGTTCAGAAGCAGTAACAGAAGAATAGGAGATTGACAGCCAGGAGAGCAGAGAGTGAAGGAACAGCGAGGTGTATAAGCAAATGTGTTAGTACGGGAGGAGAGGCCTACTTATTAAATTTTTCGTTAATGTTTTTTTGAAGGTTAGGTGAAAGTGGATCAGAGGAAGAAGGATAAAGTTGAAGACGTATGGTGAGAACTGTAATTGGAAAGGTGTCAGCTGGAGAGGATTGAGTTATGAAGGGAGAAAAAAAAAGAAAAAAAAAAGGAAAAAAAAATCGGGTGGGGCGAAACACGTGGTCGAAGAACGAACAAACACGGGGAGAGAAGGGAATTTGATTTTCTTAATTTTTTTATTTATTATTATTATGAAGACTTTAAACAAATGGTCAGATGTTCGGGGAAGTATGGGGTGATTATAAGAATGGAAAAAACTGAGAGATCGAAAGTAAATGGACCACAAACGAACATCGAGAGGAAACAACAAAACCTCGAGGCCTGGAAAACCAGGCCTGAAAAATGCGGCAGGAACCAACCGACGATTACACACAGGTATGCCCGATTTACACATTTTAAACATTTCCCGGTGTGTACCCTGGTTTAGAATAGCTACACCGTATACCTGCGTGTCGTAAGAGGCAAAAAAAAGGGTTGGCGTCAGGAAGGGCATCCGGCTATAAAAACATTGCCTCAAAAAAAGAGAACCATGACAATTACAACTACATATGGGCAGGGTACAGCCCGAAGTGGAGATCGGTTTCTGAGGTTTGGGACATGGAATGTAGGGACAATGACAGGGAGATCAGGAGAAGTGGTGGAAGTATTGGTCAGAAGAAGAGTGGACATATGTTGTGTGCAAGAGACGAGATGGAAGGGAAGTGGTGTGAGAATGGTGAAGGGTAGGAAGGGACAGAAATACAAGTTTGTGTGGCAAGGGTGCCCGGAAGGCGTGAATGGTGTTGGTGTCCTGTTTTCTGAGGAGTTTGTAGACAGTGTGG
The DNA here is from genome assembly GCF_964187855.1 of Myxine glutinosa. Lineage (NCBI taxonomy): Eukaryota > Metazoa > Chordata > Myxini > Myxiniformes > Myxinidae > Myxine > Myxine glutinosa. The sequence continues at coordinate 49,281,842 of NC_136267.1, forward strand.
TGAGTGTGACAAGAGTGAGTGATAGGTTGATGATGGTGAAAATGATGATTGGAAAGCTCTTGGTGAACGTCATCTTGGGATATGCTCCGCAGGTTGGTCGGAGCGATGAAGAGAAGGACAAGTTCTGGTGTGCGATAGACAAGCTGATGGAAAATGTGAAAGATGAGGAAGTTGTTGTGGTAGGAGGAGACCAAAATGGACATGTGGGAAGGAGTATGGACGGTTTTGAGGGAATTCATGGGGGTTACGGATATGGTGTGAGAAATGGAGAAGGTGAAAGGATTTTGGAGTTTGCTGATGGAGCCGATTTGTTGATTTGTAATACTCAGTTCCAGAAAGAGGACAATAAGCCTGTTACATACACGTCAGGTAGGTCGACGACAACCGTTGACTACCTGCTGGTGCGTAGGCGAGATAGGGGGCACCTCCGGGACACAAAGGTGATCCCGGGGGAGGAGGCTGTTTCACAGCACCACTTGTTTGTCTTCGACATAAGGGTGAAAGGTGCGAGGAGAGCTCGGCGGGTGAAGTACCAACCGAGAATGAAGGTGTGGAGGTTAAAAGAGGTGACAGTAAGGGAGGCATTAAAAGAGAGGCTGAGTAGGGTAGAGGCTGATGCGGTTGAGCTTGAAATTGGTTGGATGTCAATGAAAGATAGTCTGTTGGGAGCCGTTGGTGAGGTATGTGGATGGACAAAAGGACCACCGAGGCACTCGGAAACATGGTGGTGGGATGATGAAGTTGGAAAGAGAATTGACGAGGAGAGGAAGAAGTTAAAGGAGTGGCAGAAGGCGAAGGGTACGGGAGCAGAAAAAGCAGAGCATGACAGTTATAAGGCAGCCAAGAAGGCCGCAAAGAAAGAGGTAGCAAAGGCGCAGGAGGCATGTAGGAAAATGTTCGGAGAACGCTTGGATTCGGAAGAGGGTCAGAGAGTGGTATTCAGGATTGCAAAGCAGATAGCGAAAGAGAGGTGTGATGTGATGGGGGTGAGTTGCTTGAAGGATGAAGTGGGACAAATCGTTGTGGACCCAGATGGAATTAAAGAAAGATGGAAAAGATATATGGAAATGCTTTTGAACGCAGAGAATGAATGGGATGGCAACATAGAGAGTAACCCAGTTCTAGGACCGGCAGAGAAGATAACTGAGAATGAAGTTGAGGAAGCGATAAAAGCAATGAATGAAATGAATGAATGATCGTTTTAAGGCCATTTTCCCCGCTAGAGCGGGGGTTAGCCTTGCGGGCCCCATGACAATCATGGTTCCCTGTTTTGAAACAATGTTTTTATGGCCGGATGCCCTGCCTGACGCAAACCCTTGGTCGCCTCATACGATGCGCAGGGATACGGTGTACCTCTTCTAAATCGGGGTACACACCGTGATCATTCATCCCAGCAAGCTGGTACTCAATTTGCCGACCTCGGAAGGATGACAGGCTGAGTCAACCCCCCAGGCATTAATTCAGCGATCGACCGGGATTCAAACCCAGGATCCTCGGATCCCAAGCCGGCACCCTAACCGCTAAGCCAACACCAGGCTATATTCAACACCAGCAGCGATAAAAGCAATGAAGAGTAGAAAAGCGGGAGGGCCGACGGGAGTTGTGGGAGATATGTTGAAGGCAGCAGGAAGTTGGGGTGTGAAGAGAATGACAGAGATCTGTAATCTGGTGGTGAAAGAGGGCCGCATTCCAGTGGATTGGGAACTGAGTACCCTCGTCCCTCTATACAAGGGGAAAGGTGACCCTCTGGACTGTGGCTCGTATCGAGCGATACAGTTATTGGAGCATGGAATGAAGGTATTGGAAAGGGTGTTGGAGAGGAAGATAAGGAAGAAAGTGAAGATCGACGAAATGCAGTTTGGATTTATGCCAGGAAGAGGAACGACAGACGCGCTTTTTATTGTGAGGCAGTTGCAGGAGAAGTACATGGAGAAGAGGAAGAAGTTGTTTCTTGGGTTTGTTGATCTGGAGAAAGCATTCGATAGGGTTCCACGTGAAGTATTGACATAGGCATTGAGGAAGTTAGGAGTAGAGGAATGGTTGATCAGAGTCGTGATGGCAATGTACAAAAGAGCGTGCACAGCTGTAAGGACAAAGGACGGGAACAGTGGTGAGTTTGAGGTGAAGGTGGGAGTGCATCAGGGGTCGGTACCAAGTCCACTACTATTTGTAGCTGTGATGGAGGTGCTGGCTCAGAACGTAAAGGAGGGTTTACCGTGGGAGTTGTTGTATGCAAATGATCTGGTGTTGATTGCAGAAAGTATAGATGGACTAAAGGAAAAGCTGAACAAGTGGAAGGAATGTATGGAGACAAAAGGTCTGAAGGTGCATATCGGAAAGACGAAAGTGATGGCAAGTGGTAAAGCATGTGGTGAGGTGGAAAGAACTGGGAAGTGGCCATGTGCTGTGTGCAGGAAGGGTGTCGGAGTGAACTCCATTCAATGTACAATGTGCGCTGAGTGGGTTCATCAAAAATGTAGTGGTCTGAGAGGGTCATTAACCAGTGTGGCAGCTACATTCAAATGTAAGGTGTGTCCAGAGGGAGCTACAGATGGAGGAAATGTTGAGTTGAATCGTGGAGATGGCGTGAAGCTGGAAGGTGTGAAAACATTTTGCGACCTCGGAGACATGCTGAATGGAGAAGGTGGATTAGACTCGGCAACAGTTGCTGGAGTGAGATGTGCATGGAAGAAGTTTCGGGAACTGAGTGGCATGCTGATGAGGAGGGGGGTGTCGTTGAAGCTGAAGGGAAAGGTGTATGCTGCATGTGTGAGAAGTGTTATGATTTATGGGAGCGAGACATGGGTAATGAACGTAGAGCAGCAACGAAGGCTGGAAAGGGCGGAAATGCGAATAGTTCGGTGGATGTGCGGAGTGTCGTTGAGAGAGAGGAAGACAAATGATGAATTGCGAAAGATGATGGGAATAGAGCCTGTGATTGATGCTGTGAAGAGGAACAGGTTGAGATGGTTTGGTCATGTGTTGACGAAGGATGAAAGTGACTGGTTGAGAAGAGTGATGGAAATGAATGTAGAAGGAAGTAGAGGACGGGGAAGACCGAGAAAGACTTGGCTGAAGATGGTGGAAGAAGAAATGCAGGCAAAGGGGGTTATAACAAGGAGAGATGCAGAAAATAGGGCAAAATGGAGAAGATTGTCATGGGGACCGCAAGGCTAACCCCCACTCTGGCAGGGAAAATGGCCTTAAAATGCATGTTGTTGTTGTTGTTGTTGTTGTTGTTGTTGTTGTTGCTGTATGCACGATTTACACCGATATCTAACTAGAAACACACAGTCGGCACTCACACCATAAAATAACAATACAGTTTTGACAAAAATACAAATGGCAAAAATTCTTCACTCTGATAGCTTGGAGAGCTTGGAAAAACACACAACCCTCGCCGGCAAAACCAGAAGCGGAGGTGGTTTTGGACCAGCTCACTCAGCTCCAGATTCACCCATTTGAGCAATACCAGTGGATTTCCTACCTCAACAACAGAAAAGGAATCAAAGAATTGCTCTTAATGTCAAGGCAATCTTCAAAAGGATTTGGCACAATGGAAGTCAGAGGAGTTCAAGAAAAATTTCTGTCCTGTGTGGCCAGCTATCTTAAAGATAAGCACATTCAGACAGTTCTGAGAAGACATATATCAGAAAAGAGAAGTATCAGTGCCTGGTTTGTGTAATGATAGTGTGCATTGATGATCCAAGCTATTGCCTGATAAATCATGTCAGATTCTATCCAGATGATGAATGAATGAATGAATGAATGATCGTTTTAAGGCAATTTTTCCCCACTAGAGCAGGGGTTAGCCTTGCGGGCCCCATAACCTCATGGTTCCCTGTTTGAGGCAATGTTTTTATGGCCGGATGCCCTTCCTGACGCCAACCCTTTGTCTCCTCTTACGATGCACAGGGATATGGTGTACCTATTCTAAATCGGGGTACACACCGGGATCATTCATCCCAGCAAGCTGGTACACAATTTGCCGACCTCGGAAGGATGACAGGCTGAGTCAACCCCTCTGGCGTTAATTCAGGGATCGACCGGGATTCAAACTCAGGGATCCTCGGATCCCAAGCCGGCACCCTAACCGCTAAGCCAACACCAGGCTCTATACAGATCTCAACATCTATACAGATGATAACATGCTATAATGAATGCTTAGTGGAGGATGGTGACCCTGTCCAGTCAGCTGCATCACCAAATTGCGCAAATCAACCTTTATGGTCTCAAATGGAAGGTCATCTTTGGCCAAGGGAAGTGCAAGGTGATAAGCCTGAGTAAGAAGAAACCAGTAAAGTAATCCAATCTCCTAGGTTGTGTGTGAATTGGGTCAGATATGTGTGAATTGGGTCAGATGTGTGTGAATTGGGTCAGATGTGTGTGAATTGGATACTGGAAGAAATTGTTGATGAGCTCATTGTTGACGATTACTGATCCTTTCTGCCAGCTACCATCCCTGTGTGGAACCATATTCCAGAGGAGATGGTTTGGATCCCATACTAACTACTGTACATTGGTATGAAGACTTTCTGTCAAAGGTGCCACTGTCATTTGAGCATGACAATAATTAACAATTAAATCTCTAATGCATCTCGGCTTTAATCAATGTATGTAGTGTTGTGGACATCCAAATTTTGTGACATTTATTTGTAAATAAAATAAAAGCGATTGCTAATATTACCTGTGGTTGGGTAATGCGCGTATAGCTGAGTAGTGCTTCTACATATGGTTGCTGTAGCTTTTCCACCAGTTCAGGACTCTGAACACTTGGCCGATCTGGACCAAAAAAGCCAAAAGCATAACTTCAGCAATGCAATCAAAATAGTACAATACAATATGATGTTTCACAGCAAAGCACAAAACACTAGTGGAATACAATAAAAGCATCACCATTGTTTGAGATGCCAAAAAATAAACTCTTGAGCGGAATAAGGTAATATAACAGTGAAGGGCTAAAAATGGACTTGAGGGAAGAAATAAGTATTGAAGGAGGGGTTGGGAAGGGGAGAGAGTGGGACGCGTGGCAATGGAGTGCGGGACACGTGGCAATGGAGTGCAGGACACGTGACAATGGAGTGCGGGACGTGTGGCAATGGAGGATCAGATCTGTGGAAGCAATAAACCACAAAATGGAGCCTAGTCCAATGGCAGTTTCCTAGTCCATTCACCGGCAGAAAATATGTTGATGGCGATGAGTAGAGCATACTCTGCATCATCCAATCCAAGCTCCTTCATTCCACGAGAAAATTCAAATATTGGTTCGATGAATTCTACCTGTAAACCTGTGTTGGTAAGAAGATAGGTTGAAAACATGGAACATGAGTATAGGAAGTGGGAGCGAACAAAGCCATTTTTGATTTTTGTATTACAAATGTCATGACTTGTGGAAAAAAAACTACAATAATATGGAACACTTCATGGGATAAACAGGTAAAACGATCAATTGAAAAAGAAATAAATAAAAATGATGGGATTAATTCATTGTTTGTCAACTTCATGCATCCTATTTAAAAAATGGCACTTTAATGATTTCTATTTTTTTACAACAAATATTGCCATTCACATCTTTGAATTTATTTTACGTTTTCATTTTTTATCTAAGCTGATGGAAGGAGACCACTCCTTTTGCATCTTCAGATACATAGAGCTGCCGAAGCAGTTTCCTAGGCTATTGGGCACAATCCTGGACTGGTCGCCACTTTGACGAAGAGGAGACTCAAATGGCTCATTCTTCACAGTAAGCTGGTACTCATTTTGCCGACCTCAGAAGGATGACACGCTGAGTCAACCCACCTGGTGTTAATTCAATGGCGTGACAGGGGCTTGAATGCAGGACCCTAAGATCTCAAGCCAGCCACCTCAACCGTTAAGTCAACACCAAGCCATGAAAAGGCAATGTACTGATAGTAATTGGCAATGTGGGCAAATATTGACAGAACAAGAAAGGGAAAAGGAAAAGGGGGGAGAGAGCATAGGCGACCAAAAAATAACATGCAAGTAAGAGGGTTGAGTATGGTACGGTTAATTGAGGTATAAATATGGGTAGGGATGGAGGATGACACGACATGGTGGTGCTCCGCAGTCTTGAAGCCCTGGATGGAAGAGAGCAACTAAATCACCAGCTGTAACCATTTCACAGATGGTAGAAAAGAGGAACAAAGCAGTGGAGGTGTGCAGCAAGCCAGGATGTAGTTTAACCAGGAGGAGGTTACAGGAATAACGTGTGCATCCTGGAGTAGTTTAGGTTGGTTGTCAGTCGTCAGAGATCTCTGACAAGAACCTGCTCAACCTGCGATAACGCACACCAGAAGGGCATACTCAGTTTTTACTCCGTTTGTATCTTTGTTTTCTTTCTTGTTTGTCCAAGCGATATCTCAGTCATCCTTTGAGCTAGGAAGCTGAAATTTGGGCACAATAGTGAGCACGTGCTTTGGCAAAAACGGTATTTTTTTTATTTTTTATTAATAGTTTATTGATTAATCACTTAATTATTGATTAAGTATTTATTTATTTTCTCTCACATCTGGGAAATATCTCAGGCACCTTTTGAGCTGGGAAGCTGATATTTGGACATGACAATGACCAAGTGATTTGTCTATAAAGGGTATTTTTGTTTTATTGATTAATCAATCAATTGATTAACTGTTTAATTTTTTGATTCAGTACTTATTTATCAAAAAGTTACAGATTCGGATGAAACAGTGGTGGTTTAGGTCTGCTATTAGCCAATTTATTAAGAAATAAAAAAGATTTACGATTATTATTTATTTCTTTTAATTACACAATTAATCAATCAATTATTGTACACTGCTCCTTCCCAATTCCGTCTCCATGTGCTGCACAGCGGCATCGCCAGGCGCAAAAAGCTATGCTGTTGGCATGGGATATGTTATTTATTTATTTGGCATGGTGGCGGTGTACTTCGAATGTAGCTTTACTTGTTATTGTTAGTTTTCTGTCTATTTATTTCCATAAATGCAGAACAAAAAACGGGATTTGATGCACACATATATTGTGTCTGTTAAATAGCAATCAATAGGATGATTTTGTAGAAAATCTCTGAATGCTAGTGAAATAAGTCATGCAACGTGACCCAGAAAGAAATGTATTTGTGACAACAAAATCATGAACACTTTCTGTTTTCTCTGGTTTTGACTCAGGGCACCATTGACAGTTTAATGATAACATCCCCTGAGATTTTAGGCAATGTCAATCAATTATTGACCTCTACAATTGTTGCCAAAACCAACTGCAATGTACTCGAGTAACCTCGCATGGGAACTGCATGATGCAATAAACCAATGAGAGACTGCTGAAAAATAAAATTATTGGCTATGTAAATATGATGCAAACTCTTTTGGTGAAGTTTATTTACCTCAGGGTCATGGAAGAGCTCTGACATAAATCACATACAGGACAAAGACTTTAAAAACACATTTTTGTACTTTTATATGAATTACAAGTACACTGATAGACAATGTGCGAATCGACACAGAAAATTGGATTTGAAATCTGAGATTCCAGCAAAATGAGTAATATGCTCATCTAGGAACTTCAGATGGACCAACAAAAAAAATCACCAATACAGATAATCCGTGATCATACCATCCTTCCTGCTGCAACAGGATAGTCAGCCTAAATACTTCAAGATGGCAGGATAAAAAGGGCATTTGATATACTTTTAAAAGTCAATGGAACTGCTGCATTAAAAACTAGAATGGCACTCTCCGACGTCACGACTTCGACCGATATGCCTCTGCCCACATTATTACATCATTATAATACTTGTACCAAGTTTGATTTAAATCCATTCAGCTGTTCTCAAGTTATCCCATTTTTATTTGACATGACCTCTGACCTTTGACCTCTAGATGCCATAATACAATCAGTTCATCTTTGCATCATATAAACTTGTACCAAATTTGTTCAAAATCCCATCACGTGTTCACAAGTTGGCACGGCAACATAATTTTTACATAGCATGACCTCTGACCTTTGACCTCTTGCCCCCAAAATCGAATAAGGTCATTTTCATCATTATACATACCTGTACCAAGTTTGACTTGGATCCCTTTAGCCGTTCTTAAGTTATCGCGGTAACAAAATAATTGTAACTTAACATGACCTCTGATCTTTGACCTCTTGACCCCAAAATCTAATCAGTACATCTTTGCATCATAATATATAATTATACGAAGTTTGGTGAAAATCCCCTGACTGGATCACAAGTTAGTGCAGTAACAGAATTTTTACCTGACCGAACATCTGACCTTTGACTTCTTGACCCCAAAATCAAATCAGTTCATCTTTGCATCATAATACATACTTGCACCAACTTTGGTCAGAATCCCCTCAATGGTTCGCAAGTTATCGTGGTAACAGGATTTTTACCTAACATGACCTCTGACCTTTGGCCCCGTGACCCCAAAATATAATCCGTTCATATTCACCTCATTATACATAACTGCAACAAGTTTGACTAAGATTCCTTCAGCCATTCTAAAGTTATTGTGGTAACGAAAACCTATCACGGACAGACAGTCGGACGGATGGACAGACAGACAGACGGACAACCGAAAAACATAATGCCTCCGGCAACTTTAGCGGGGGCGGCAAAAAAAGAATTAACAATCACATTGAAGCACGTGATTGCACATTGAGACAGAATGGTAATCTAACCCTCATGTAGTTATATTTCCCTGGTGTACTTCAAACTGTGCTCGTTCCAAAACCTGCGTTTCTATTTGCAAGTAAACGTATGCAGAGCTAGCACAGGCCGAAAGGACTTCACTGCACAATGTCTGAAGTTCATCCTCAAACATCAGCAAACAATAAATATTAGTTCCCCAACAATGAACTTCCACGCAATAGGAGGCCATTAGGTCCATCAAAGCCCACGCTATGATTTCCAACATATGGTTCTTTGTCCTTATCCGTCTTAACTGCTGAGCATCGATAAATGAATCAGCACATACTGTTGTTAAGGTCTTCGATGTAACTCGACTGGGATTTGAAGCACCCCCTCGCCCCCAGACTCAGAGCGGATGCTCTAACCATGACACCATCGAGTCTGGTTAATGCCATTCCGCAAGATATGACATGTAGTTCAATAACTCCATGCAATACAAAGGAAAATCCCAATGGTTTTCAACAGAGAAAATTACTGAGGTTGAAAAACTAATCCGAGCCAAAAACATCATGATACAAATAAAAATTCACTGGAAAAAATACTTTTTTATTGATACATCCATGTCTTCAAGCAGAAGGTGCACTGCAATCTTATCTCATCCCCATCCTTTCCCACAATCTTTTTAACCCCCCAATGACCGTGGCTAGCCCAACACTCTTACTTTCAGGTTGCTGTGTTTCCTCTCCTTCTCGCCCTCTTTTTCCTCTTCGTTTCCTTGCTAAAGTCACAGTTATATAAAGGGAGTGAATAAGAAGTTACAGTATGTTTTTACCAGCTCTGGCAAAGTCATCCTTGTTGTAGCTGAAATCTTTCAGGAAGCATATGCTCTTTGCTTGCATGTTGTATCTACGTGACGTTTCCAACAGCATGATCTGGGAGAAAGAAAACAAAGTTAGTCGAATGATAGACTAGGGGAAATGAAAGAATGAATGGATGCTATCTTTATAAAAAAAACTCTCTCCCTCACTCGCCCTGCACTGCCCTCTCTCCACCTCACCCCCAGGAATACCTTTGTCTTCGGCTTCCCCTTCGCTCCCACCTTTTGTTCATATGTGTGTTGTACCGTCCACCAAACAGTGATGACTCCATCTACATCTCGCTGTCTCATAATATGGACAAACTTCTATCTACCCATCCCAACTCTCTCTTCCTCATATGTGGTGATTTAAATTGTCATCATGCCAGCTGGCTGGGTGTGGGTACCTCTCTCACCAGCCATGGCTCCTCAGCAAAGGACTTCTGCGACTCACTGGGACTGACACAATCTGTCAATTTCCCGACCCGGATCTCAGTCAACGGAGCATCTTCTCTTCTGGACTTGGTTATGACTAACTTCCCTGAAAATGTCTGCTGCTCTTCTTCTGCTCCAATCGGCTGATCTGATCATGTGCTTGTTAAAGTGGACATCTCTCTGACCATTCTCAGAGAGCCTCCTCAGCGTCGACGAGTCTGGCATTTCACTCAGGCCAACTGGCACGGTCTTCAAGCAGCCATCAATCATCTGGACTGGTCTCCCATCTCTACCGCCTCTGACATCAACTCATCCTGGGAATTCTTCCAAAGTAAATTGCTCTCTCTCATGCACAGATTTATCCCATCTCATCTTCAGTTGTCATACCCTTCCTCCCGTCCATGGTACACGGAATCTTGTGGTGAGGCTGTTGCCCAGAAACAACTTGCTTTCGTCTCCTGGAAAGCAAATCCAACGGAAGGAAATCTCATTTCCTTTCACAAAGCCCGAAACAAGTGTGTGTCCACCCTCAGGAGAGCAAGGAAACAATATCTCTCCGTTCTCAAGACCGAACTCTCTTATCTGTCTCCCTCTTCCAAATCCTGGTGGCATCTGGTCAAATCTGTTTCTGGTGTTTGTTCCCCCTCCATCCCCTCCCTCACCTCAAATGGCTACACGGCTGACTCCGCATGTAAAAAAGTTGAATGCCTCAACTCTGCGTTTGCCTCTAAATCTTGTGTCCCAAACCCATCCCTCTCTGTACCCACCGTACCCAGTCGTACCCAGCTGCTCCTGGACTCTGTGTCCTTTCCTCCTGACAAGGTGGAAAAGTTTCTGTCAACCCTCGACTCTGATTCTGCAACTGGACCTGACGGCATCAGCCCACGGGTCCTAAAATCCTGTTCTTCCGCTCTTTCACTCCCTCTCTCTGTTCTCTTCACCCTCTCTTTTGCTCAAGGTCATCTGCCATCTGCTTGGAAATCAGCCACCATCACCGCTTTGCACAAAAAAGGTGCAACAACAGATCCTAGCAACTACAGACCAATCAGCCTTCTCCCAATTATCAGCAAAGTCATGGAATCCATCATTGCTTCAGATATGAAATCTTTCCTCTTCTCCAATGGCTTGATCTCTGATCATCAATTTGGTATCAGACCTGGTCACTCTACTCTGGACATGCTGCTTCTGCTTTCTCAACAATGGATGGAGGTCCTCAATGCCAAACAGGAAATTAGAGCTGTCTCCCTTGACATATCACGTGCCTTCGATACGGTCTGGCACCCCGCTCTGCTCACCAAACTCTCCTCCTTTGGTATCCATGGAAATTTCCATGCATGGCTGGCAGATTCCTCTCTAGTCGTAGTCAACGTGTGGCCCTGAATGGGTTTCTCTCATCTCCTCTTCCTGTTCAGGCTGGAGTTCCCCAAGGCAGTGTTCTGGGCCCTGTGCTTTTTCTGGTCTTCGTCAATGATCTCTCTGACTCTCTTGAAAATCCTCTCTATCTCTTTGCTGATGACTCTACTCTCTGTCGCTCCATTCCTCATCCCTCAGATTGGCAGTCTGCAGCCTCCCCACTCTCTGCAGACCTGGACAAAATCACAGACTGGGCAAACAAGTGGAACATGTCTTTCAATCCTGACAAATCTCACACTCTTACGATGTCTCTCCGAAAAGACCGACTGGACAACCCTCCCATCCACTTTCTGAATAATCCTCTCCAAGAAGTTCTGTCACTCAAGCTTTTGGGTCTCACTATCTGCCATGATCTTTCCTGGGAAAACCACATTTCAAATCTGGCCTCCAAAGCCAGTCACCGACTGGGCATGCTCCGTCGTGTGAAGTCCTTCCTTGGCACACCTGAGCTCCGCACCACATACAAGGCTTTCATCCGCAGCTCAATGGAATACTGCTCTCCCCTCTGGGCTGGTGCTCCTGCCTCACACCTAGCTCGTCTTCACGCTGTTGAAACCAAAGCGTTCAGAATCATTGGAATCTCCCGCGATGAAGCTAACTCCAAGGGCCTTTCACTCACCCACCGCAGGCAGGTTGGTGGTCTTTCTGTCTTCTCCCGACTCCTCTCTGGCCTTGCCCCCCCAGCTCTCTCTGGGCTCTGTCCCCCAAATATTCCTACAGGTCGCACAAGATCTGCCTGCAACCCTCTTATGGTTAAACTGCCAAAATCAAGACTCTCTGCTCACCTTCACTCCTTCATTCCTCTTTTCTCCCGCCTCTGGAACAAACTCCCTCACTCTCTTCAATCCCACTCCACCCTCCAGGTCTTTAAAACAGCTGTTCACCACCATCTCTTATCTTCCCCCATCCAAAACCTTGATCTTTTCTACGCCCGCTAATTTCACCCCAAATCCACGTTTTTTGAAATACCAACTTCTGTCCTGGAAGTCCTTGGTGTCCTTGTGTTTTATACTTCTCCCACCCCCCCCCCCCCCCACCCCCTTCCCATGCCTCCTTCCCCCAAGCCCTCTCCCTCCCACACATCTCCCTGCTCTCAAATGTTGTGTTTGTGTGCTTCCCCTTCTCTCCCCATCTTGTCTTCCACTCCCTATTTTTATATATTTTGTTTGTCTGGTTGGTTTGTTTGTGAAATAAATGTTATCTCTTTCACGAGCCTCGATTCAGTATTCAACAAAAAAAAAAAAGAAAAAAAAAAAAGAATGGATTAATGAATGATGGAATGAGGGAGTAACAAAATATATAAATTCCCTTTTTAAGGCCATTTTCCCTGCTAGAGTGGGGGTTAGCCTTGCAGACCCCGTTACAATCATCATGGTTCCCTTTTTGAGGCAATGTTTTTATGGCCGGATGCCCGAACTGACACCAACCCTTTCGTCGCCTCTTACGACACGCAGGCATACGGTACACCTATTCTAAACCGGGGCACACACCGGCACATTCATCCCAGCAAGTTGGTACTCAATTTGCCGATCTCAGAAGGATGACAGGCTGAGTCAACCCCCCTGGCGTTAATTCAACGATCGACCGGGATTCAAACTCAGCATCCTTGGATCCCAAGCCAGCACCCTAACCGATAAGCCAACACCAGGCTCAACTCTGAGGGAGTGAGAACATTTCTCACTTTACATACATATCCTTCCTGCATTTCTCACTCCCCTCACATTTTCTCACTCCCCTCACATTTTCTCACTCTCCTGTGAGGGAGTGAGAAAATGAAAGAGGCAAGCAGATAATGGGCAAGTGATAAGTGATGAAAAACAGACTAACACAACACACAACAACATGCATTTTAAGGCCATTTTCCCTGCTAGAGCGGGGGTTAGCCTTGCGGTCCACATGACAATCTTCTCCATTTTGCCCTATTTTCTGCATCTCTCCTTGTTAACCACCTTGCCCACATTACTTCTTCCACCATCTTTACCCAAGTGAAAAAAAATCCTAACAGATCCTAACCTATCTAACAAATCCTAACAGAAAAACAGACTAAGTTAACATAAAAAAGATAAATTAGATCAAGTGAAGTCAGATGATGATGTGAGCGGAAAATGGGAAAGAAACTAAATCAGGGAAGTAAAATAAGGTGATTGATGGGGGAATGAGTAAAATGTGACTCAGATGGAGGGAAAGATTTTACTTCGATGGTCGAAGCTTTCAGCAGAGCAATTTGATCCTCACGGTTCAACTGCAAAAACCCAGGCACCTGAGGGAGATCAAGTAGAGAATATGAATGAGGAGAAGAGTTACAAATAGAGGTGGGAAAAAGTGGGAAGTTCAGTAAGGTAGGGAGATCGAGATACCCCAAAATGACAGCTAACAATGGTTATGTGGATTTGAAAGGTTTACATCAACAATAGCGGTATTTGGAATCGTTTTTTTCCCACGCCTCTCCGACAAGGTCGTAGATGCAGGACATTAAAACAAGCTCCGACCGATAGGAGGGTGGAGAAAAAGGAAGAGGGCCTTTGGTCTTATGATATAATTTCAGTTGGTCGTGTCATTTGCACTGAAATTTGGGCTTGAAACGGTGAAACGTCAACTCAATTTTGTTCTGAAACTCTTCCCTTTTCTCCACCCTCCTCCAAGATTCTACTTTGCCCCTTCATTCCCAACCTTACTCTTCACCCATCCACTCCTCCACCCCCTCCTTCCTAACGCCCCTCCCCTTTTTGTGTGTAGTGCCAATGAGAAGGTTGTATGATACTGACCTGTTTCGCAAAATCGACAATCTCCTGCACAGAGATGATAGCAAGCTCAGTAAAATGTGCAAATCTCTGCTGCCTCGCCTCCCGATTTTGTGGGTCATGGTCCTGAGGCCAGGGCTGCGCCATGCGAGAGGAGAGGAAGGTGGAGCGGTATATGCGAGATATCGAGAGGCCGAAAAGAAAATACATAGTAAAATTGCATCATGGACAAACAAACTAAGTGAAAAAAGAAAAGGTGCACATTGTGTTGTGGTGTTCATCCGATTTGATTGTATTGTATGGATAAATGTCTTGTTAGCCACATTACCACTCCTGGCCAAGCCTCAAAAACAACAGGCTGATAAGGTATGTGCAAAATATATAAACAGGGGCGGAACTGGGTAAGAGCTCAATGACTGAACAGTGAACAAATACAGATAACTTAATTATGCCCAGTACATAGGTCAGGAAGCAACACCTGGTTTACAACTAATGCTTACTATGTTTCATTATTATTAAGGCTCCCCTATAAAGGAAAGCTTATTGCTGTTGAAGGGTTGGTTTCTACAATTAGCACCCCAAATTTTAATACAGTAGTTATCTATATTTCACACACATTATACATATTACAACATATACATATTACAACACACACACACATACACTACCGGTCAAAAGTTTTAGAACACCTCAATTTTTCCAGTTTTTGTTGAAATTTACGCAGTTTAATGTCTCAATGTACTCTGAAATTAAGCATAGAACAAATAAACAATTGGAGATAAAAAAGAAATCATAGAATCATTTTGTTTAACAAAATTTAATTTAAAATTTTGACTCGGCAAAGGAGCCACCTTTTGCAGAAATAACCGCCAAACACACTCGTGGCATTCTTTCTACAATGGAAATCAAATATTGTTCGGGAAGTTCTTCCCAACACTGTTACAGAAGTTCCCACAAATGTGTTGCATTTGTAGGTTGCTTTGCTTTCACCCTTCTGTCCAGTTCATGCCAAACCAGCTCGATGGGATTTAAGTATGGAGACTGTGCTGGCCATTCCATGATTTGAAGCCTGCGGTCTTGTTCTTTTCCTCGAAGGTAGTTTTGACATAGCCTGGAGGTGCGTTTAGGGTCATTATCTTGCTGTAGGGTGAACCCCTAACCAACTAGGCGTATACCAGAGGGTATTGCATGGCACTACAAAATGCTGTGGTTTCCCTTTTGGTCCAGGGTGCCAGTCACTCTGTGCAAGTCGCCGACTCTGGATCCAGGAAAAGAGCCCCAGACCATCACGCTTCCTCCTCCATGTTTGACAATTGGTGTCACACACTGAGGAACCATCCTTTCGCCTACTCGACGGTGTACAAAAACCCTGCGTGATGAACCAAAGATTTCAAATTTTGATTCATCGGTCCATAAGACCTTCTTCCAGTCTTCAGTCATCCACTGGCGGTGCTTCATGGCCCAGGCAAGCCTCTTTTTCTTATTTTGCCATCTTAGCAATGGCTTTCTTACTGCCACTCGACCTGTCAACCTGCAGCTCGAAGTCTTCTCTTCATAGTTGAAACTGAGACTTGCTTACTTCGACCAGTGTTAAGCTGTGCTTGAAGCTGTTGTCCTGTGAGGCGCCTATCACGCAAGCTGTTGACCTCAGAAACTTGTCTTCTGATTCTGTTGTGGCTTTGGGTCTGCCAGACCTCTTCCTGTCAGAGTTTCCTCCAGTTTCCAATATACTACTTCCTGCAGTGCAATATTGTCCAAATAATGCTTCAGAGGGTGCAATAACAGTCTGTTCCAATACTGCTTTTATACAGACAGGGGGTTTGTAATCAATTAATCAGCAGAGGTTGGGACACCTGTAGGAATTGTTTGCATCAACTTTCAAGGCTCGATTTACTTACATTGCTGCAGAACAGCTGTAAGTTATTAACCCATTACTTGTTCCCTGAAGAAGGCCTTTTTTTACAATATAACTGTGCAATTTACATTATTTTCCCGTTTTTGCTAACCTCAACTTTTTTTTTTTAACCTAGAGCAGTTTACTGCTTACCTTTGTACCATTTCAGATTATTCACTGGACATTAAACTGCGTAAATTTCAAATAAAAACTGGA
The DNA here is from genome assembly GCF_964187855.1 of Myxine glutinosa. Taxonomy (NCBI): domain Eukaryota; kingdom Metazoa; phylum Chordata; class Myxini; order Myxiniformes; family Myxinidae; genus Myxine; species Myxine glutinosa. The sequence goes on from NC_136267.1 coordinate 49,298,032, forward strand.
AAAATTGAGGTGTTCTCAAACTTTTTGACCGGTCGTGTATGGAAATATATATATATATACATATATATATATATATATATATATATATATATATATATATATATATATATATACACATATATATATATATATATATATATATATATATATATATATATATATATACACATATATATACATACAGTATATATACAGTATATATATATACAGTATATATATATACAGTATATATATATACGGTATATATGTAACATATACAGTATATATAATATATATATACAGTATATATGTACATATACAGTATATATATATACAGTATATATATATATATATACGGTATATATATACAGTATATATATATATATATACATATATATATATATATATATATATATATACATATATATATATATATATATATATATATAAATATATATAATCGTTAGATTAAATAAGACGCGGACGTAGCTTCAGGACGTCGATCTTTAATTGTCGACAAGCTTTCGACCAACAAAGGTCTTCTTCTGAGTCAGCCCCAAGTTCAACGGAAGTTGTTCAACAAGAAGAAGAAGTTCAACCACTTCCGTTGAACTTGGGGCTGACTCAGAAGAAGACCTTTGTTGGTCGAAAGCTTGTCGACAATTAAAGATCGACGTCCTGAAGCTACGTCCGCGTCTTATTTAATCTAACGATTATTTATTCAATACAAATGAGACGCCCTGCTCGTACTTTGGAGTTTCTACTATTTCTTACAGTTATATATATATATATATATATATATATATATATATATATATATACATATATACATATATATATATATATATATATATATATACAGATATATATATATATATATATATATACATATATATATATATATATATACATATATATATATATACATATATATATATATATACATATATATATATATATATATACATATATATATATATATACATATATATATATATATATATACATATACATATATATATATATATATATATACATATATATATATATATATATACATATATATATATATATATATATACATATATATATATATATATATACATATATATATATATACATATATATATATATACATATATATATATATATATATATATATATATAAATATATATATATATATATATATATATATATATATATATATATATATATATATATATATATATATATATATACATACAGATATATATACAGATATATAGATATATATATATATATATATATATATACAGTATATATATATATACAGTGGAACCTTGACTTACGAGTTTAATTCGTTCCGTGACCGAGCTCGTAACTCAAATTGCTCGTATCTCAAATCAAATTTCCCCATTGAAATGCATTGAAATGCTATTAATCCGTTCCAGCCCGCCAAAAACCACACCAATTTTTTTTTAATATACAGTATATATAAAAATATCTCGCGCTTTATATTTCACCCGTATGCAGCATACAAGTTGGCAGGATGGCCTGGACTGGAGGTACGCACACTTGACTCTAAAGTCTAAACTGTCCAGCCTGGGTTTGAATCCCGACCCAGCTATAACCTGTCATGGGTGAATCACAGGCAGGGTGATTCATCAATGTGTGTACCGCTAAACTGGGCGCCCCGTTTGCGTCCCATTAGTTGTTGGATGTTAAGGATCTCACCGTGTTTTCCACAAAGAGAAGGCGAGCTATCGCCGGCATTCTGAACAAGTTGTGGCCTGGCATGCTCTTCTCCTCTGCCGTTATATACGTCCTCCTCGACACCTCGCTCATGTTTTTCGACGATTGCGTGTTTTATATCCAAGCACATCATCCTCTTCTTCTTCTCAGCACTGCACTTGCCACTCACTTTCTTAGGCCCCATGGTTAAAACTAAGAAATTTTCCGAAATAACCAAAATGCGAAAAAAAAAATGC
>NC_136267.1:49304978-49397478 GCF_964187855.1 Myxine glutinosa
GGACATAGCTCGGTAAGTAATTGTCCGATTAATATGAAACCTTGAAAAGGCACATCCTCGGGTCCCCAGCAATATACCTGGCAAGTTAAAAGTATATCGGACCCGTGGTTGTCGAGAAACAGCGGTCACAGACAAACAAACGTACAGACAGAGATTACTGGAATTATAGATAGATACAGTATATAATAATAATAATAATAATAATTCATTTATTTTGTATAGCGCTTTTCAAGTAGCCCAAAGGCGGTTTGACAGAGTGGAAAACATAATGCATAACAATACATGAAAACCACAATTGCAAAAAGACAAGAATCAATAGGGAAATATTTTAAGCAAAAGGAGGGAGAAGGAGAAGAGATAGTCAGGGGTTAAATGCTGTGGGTTGAATGTTGAATGCAGTGTTGAACAGGTGGGTCTTTAGTGATGTTTTGAATGTGGTGAGTGAGGAGGAGTCTCTGATGGTGTGAGGTAGTGAGTTCCAGAGGATGGGAGCAGCGATGGAGAAGGCCCTGTCCCCCCAGGATCTGAATTTGGTCCGGATGGAGGGGGTCAGGAGGTTGGTACCAGCAGAGCGGAGGTTGCGGGTGGGAGTGTGTCTGGAGAGGAGGTCAGCCAGGTAGGATGGGGCCAGGTTATGGAGGGCTTTGTATGTCAAGAGGAGGATTTTGTACTGGATTCTCTGGGGGATGGGGAGCCAGTGAAGCTTGTAAAGGACGGGGGTGATGTGGTCACGGGTCCGGGAATGGGTGAGTAGACGGGCAGCGGAGTTCTGAATGTATTGGAGTTTATTGGTGATTTTTGAGGGTGAACCATAGAGGAGGCTATTGCAGTAGTCCAGACGGGAGGTGATGAAGGCGTGGATGAGGGTTTCTGCAGCCGTGGAGGAGAGGGATGAGCGGAGACGGGCAATGTTTTTCAGGTGAAAGAAGGCTGACTTTGTGATCTGTTTAGTGTATTTATCGAAGGAGAGGGTTTGGTCAAAGATGACGCCAAGATTCCGGATGTGAGGGGAGGTGGATACTGGGATACCGTCGATGTTGAGGGCAAAGTTATGGGTGGATTTTGTGAGCGTTTTTGGGCCAATGATGATTATTTCAGATTTATCAAAGTTAAGCTTGAGGAAGTTGATTTGAAGCCAGGATTTTATTTCAGTGATGCAGTTTGTCAGGATAGAGTGGGTATCGGTGGAGACGGACTTGGTGGAGATGAAAAGCTGGATGTCATCGGCGAAGCAGTGGAATTGGAGACCATGACGGCGGATAAAGTGACCGAGGGGGGACAGGTAAAGGATGAAGAGGAGGGGGCCAAGAACTGAACCTTTGGGGACACCTTGGGGGAGGGGAGCAGTGGGGGATTTGCAGTTATTGATGGAGATGAACTGGCGTCTGTCAGAGAGGTATGATTTAATCCAAGAGAGGGCAGTGCCGGTGACGTTAAAGTTGGATTCAAGTCGGGTGAGGAGGATGGTGTGATCGATGGTGTCAAAGGGGCTGAGGTCGAGGAGGACGAGAATGTTGAGGTTGCCAGCGTCAGAGGAGAGGAGAAGGTCGTTGGTGATTTTGAGGAGAGCAGTTTCAGTACTGTGGTTGGAGCGGAATCCGGATTGGAATGTTTCATACAGGTTATTGGCAGAGAGGTGATGTTTGAGTTGAGTGGCTACAGCGCGTTCCAAAACTTTTGACAGAAAGGGTAGGTTGGAGATGGGTCTGAAGTTGTTTAGGGTGTCAGGGTTGAGACCAGGTTTTTTTAGAATGGGGGTAACAGCAGCAATTTTGAGGGAAGGTGGGACGATGCCTGTAGACAGGGAGGAGTTTATTGTTGCAATGATAAGTGGAGAGAGAGCAGGGAGGGAGGCCTTGACAAAGCTGGAGGGGATGGGGTCAAGAGTGCAGGTGGCAGTTTTCATTCCAATGGGGAGTTCAGAGAGGTCAGTAGGGGAGATTGGGGAGAACCGAGACAGGGGATGGCAGGACAAGGGGGGGCAGGTGGTTGGAGGGGGAGCGGGTGCGGCGGTGGTCAAGCTGTTGTAGATGTTGTCAATTTTGCGTTGGAAGAAAGAGAGGAAGGAGATGCAGTTGTCTACTGTGAATGACTGGGTGGTGGTTTTCAGGGGGCGGAGGAGTTTGTTTATTGTCGAGAAGAGTGCTTTTGGGTTTCCGGAGCCAGAGTGGATAATTTGAGAGTAGTAGGCGGAGCGGGCGCGGGAGAGGGCATCTTTGTAGTGTTGTAGGTGGTCCTTGTAGGCTTGGGAGTGAACTGTGAGACCTGTTTTATTGCGGAGTCTTTCAAGTTGGCGAGCACGGGTTTTCATCAGGCGTAGTTCGGGGGTAAACCAGGGAGCAGAATGGGTGAAAGAAACTGTTTTGGTTTTTACAGGCGCAAGCTGGTCAAGGCAGGAGGAGAGAGTGTGGTTGTAGTAGTCAGTGAGGTCGGAAGGGGTGTGGAGGTCAACGAAGGGAGAAGTGGACATTTTTTCAGAGAGGGTGGATGAGAATGAGGTAGGTGAAAGAGCGTTTAGCTGATGGAAGGTGATAGTGCGATAATGTCTTGGTGTTGGGGTGGGGATGTTGATGGTCATAGTGATAGCTAAGTGGTCAGAGAGGGTGAGGTTGGAACCAGAGAGATGGTGCAAATTTAATCCAGTGGAGCAGACAAGGTCCAAAATGTGACCACGGATATGGGTAGGAAAGTCGACATGTTGAGTGAGGTTAAAGCAGGTGAGTAAATCAGTGAAGTCAGTGGTTATTGTGGAGTCAGTGGAGTCCATGTGGATATTGAAATCACCAAGGAGGAGGATTGAGGGGGAGAGGGAACATAGCTGGGTCAGAAAGTAGGAGAAGTCAGACAGGAATGATGGGTGTGGTTTGGGAGGGCGGTAGACGACAGCCATGACTGACTGCGTGCGACCAGAGAGTTTAAAAGCCAGGTGTTCAAATGATGAGGATGAGGCGATGGGGATGAGGCTGGTGCTGATGTCTTGACGGTGGATAACGGCAATTCCACCACCTCGGCCCCCCGAGCGTGGTTTATTGACGTAGGAATATCCATTGGGTGTGGTGAGGTTGAGTGTGTAGTAGTCCAGAGGTTGTTGCCAGGTTTCAGTGAGACAGAGAAAGTCCAGTTTGTTATCCAGGATGTATTCGTTCAGGATGAGGCATTTGTTGTTGAGGGACCGGGTGTTGAACAGGGTGAGCTTGATGTTGTTTTGAACAGCAGGGATGAATTCAGGCGATTTAGCCAGGGTTCGTAGGCAGGAGGTGCGATCGTGTGTGTTGCTGTGACCAGGTGCGCTGGGACGATGGGTGGGAGTGCGCTGAGCCGACCAGAGGACGGGGATGGAGTGACCTGATTGCAAATATACAAACTTACGACCGGAGCCACGGTGAATGTACCTGGGTCGTCGGAGGAGTCCATTTGATTTGATGGCAGAGATGCATGATGGGGTGGAGCGGGTATTGAGCAGAAGGAGCCTTGCGGCGGAGTACCGCAGAGCCATGCCAGGCAGGAGCGGAGAGACGAGACGAGGCCAAGGTTGAGGAGGTGAAACAATGGTCCCAACCCACGGGAGCGGGCCCGAGGAAACGAAGGAGCCAGGTAGGTGAAGCCAGGAGCAGAGCCGGGACCAAGCAGAGGGCAGGCAGGAACAAAGAGACGATCACGAGGCCAAGGTTGATCACAGCAAAGCGGCAAATGCAGCGGCAATCGACCGCCGCCGCTACAAATCTAGATCACGGCGGGAAACCGCCACCAAACCGCTGCGATGGTCACAACCCACGAGAGCGTGCCCGAGGAAACAGCGAGCAGGCGAAGGAGCCGGGCAGGCGAAGCAGGGAGCAGAGCCGGGGCTATGCAGAGGGCAGACTCAATGGCCAAAAAAATCCGCACGACCACCAAAAAAGCAAGCAACTCACAGTGGCCCGGTCAAAGAAGCGGCGAGCATGTGACGCCTGCGTCCTCTTCATACCGGACCGGAAGCGGAAGTCAATACAGTATATATATACAGTATATATATATAGATATATATATATATATATATATATATATATATATATATATATATATATATATATATATATATATATATACACACACACACACACACATTAAATCGGCGTTACTGGCCGATTTCCCTCCTATGCATGCATATCCTTATCTCTTAATAAACCTCTCGTACACTTGGTCCGAGTTGAGCAGGTGCTTTTCACTGCGAGAAAAGGGGATTAGGGAATCCACGACACACACACACACACACACACACACACACACACACACACACACACACACACACACACACACACACACACACACACACACACACACACACACACACACACACACACACACACACACAGTGGAGTACTGCAGTATTTGCAGTATTACAAGTTCCTGCATAATGTAGTACAGTGAAATACAAGAAAGTGATAGTTACACGAGTTTGTAGTGAACATTTATAGTGTAGCACTTATACTACGATCCGGGTAAAGTGGAATACAGCATAACAGTGTAAAGTGTGAATATATTACCGTGACCTTGGGTTGATCACTGAATGACCGCTTGTTGCACTGCAGCTGCGCATTGACCAGGCTATCAATCATCGTCTGTTGTTCGGGAGACAGTCGAGCAGGTGTTGGAGGACAGGGAGAGGACGGCGGCGAAACTAGTATGACCCCTGATTGCGATCCCATATCTTCATCTATCCCACGGCGTGCCCCTTTCTTCTTTCGTATTTGCTCTTCAGAAAGTACACCTGTTGGGAGCAGAATTTTTACATGCCATTCTGCGTACTGTGGAAGTACCTTTATTGAACTGGTTAAAAGTCGCCATTTTTTTGATGTACTGTATAAAACTTTAAATGGTTGCATGGTTATACAAGAGTCGATACAAAAGTGATGCTTCTTATTTCATTTCTCACTAAATATAATTCCAATTACAACTAGAGAGCATCTGAAAATGCAAAGCCCATCCGTGTCCGTTTTGTATTCAGACTTCTTCTTCTGTATGCTAAATATGATGAAAGCAGCAAAAAAAAAAAATACAGTACAAAATAATTGACGCTTTTAGGCAACCATGACCTTTTGACCTCAAAATCAATCGGCTTCAGTGATCTAATATGCAAACCCTGCTCAAATTTCAAGTCAATCAGATGAAAATTGATGATTTTATGTGACCTTGACCTTTTGATGTTAAAAAAAAACAAGCAATCGCTTCTAGCTTTTGATTGGTCAACCAATTCAGTGCCCCAATATGCAAATTCTTCAAAGTTCAGGTCAATTGGATGAAAATAGATGATTTTCTTTGATGCTGACCTTACCTTTTGACCACATTATTAATTTGTCATCTCCATATTCTCAAAAAGCTTTGTTGAAAATGTATTTGATGACATAAGTTCAAATAGTAAAAAAAGCTATGCCTCGGACAGACATACAGACACAGAAGTGATGGGAAACCCTGTCTCCTGCTGCGCAGGGGACAGGCTAACTTGATCGAAGTTGTTGGCGCGCCATCGCAAATCCCCATACTTCCCACCTAAAGCAAGGATGAAAGTTCAGGCTGGAGTTCCTCAAGGTAGTGTTCTGGGCCCTGTGCTTTTTCTGGTCTTTATCAATGATCTCTCCGACTCTCTGGAAAAAAAAATAATAATAATAACCACCTTTAGAGGCCATTTTTCCCCGCAAAGCGGGGGTTGGCCTTTTTCGGGAACCGTGGTTGTTGTTGTTTTTCGGTCCCCTATTTGAAGCAATGTTTTACGGCCGGATGCCCTTCCTTTTGATGCCAACCCTTTTTGCCGCCTTTAACGACAAACAGGGAATTACCAGTGAACTGGTACTCAATTTGCCGACCTCGGAAGGATGACAGGCTGAGTCAACTCCCCTGGCGTTAATTCAGCGATCGACCGGGATTCGAACCCAGGATCCTTGGATCCTAAGCCGGCACCCTAGCCGCTAGCCCAACACCAGGGATGGTGTTGTCTCCGACTCTCTGGAAAATCCTCTCTATCTCTTTGCTGATGACTCCACTCTCTGCCGCTCCATTCCTCTTCCCTCAGATCGGCAGTCTGCAGCCTCCTCACTCTCTGAAGACCTGGACAAAATCACAGACTGATCAAACAAGTGGAACATGTCTTTCAATCCTGACAAATCTCACACTCTTCCTATGTCTCTCCGAAAAGATCGACTGGACAACCCTCCCATCTACTTTCTCAACAATCCTCTCCAAGAAGTTGTCACTCAATCTTGTGGGTCTCACTATCTGCCATGATCTTTCTTGGGAAAACCACATTTCCAAGCTGGCCTCCAAAGCCAGTCGCCGACTGGGCATCCTCCGTCGTGCGAAGTCCTTCCTAGGCACACCTGAGCTCCTCACCACATACAAGGCTTTCATCCGCAGCTCAATGGAATACTGTTCTCCCCTATGGGCCGGTGCTCCTGCCTCACACCTAGCTCGGCTTCACGCTGTTGAAACCAAAGCTTTCAGAATCATTGGAATCTCCCACGATGAAGCTATCTCTGAGGGCCTTTCACTCACTCACAGCAGGCAGGTAGGTGGTCTTTCTGTGTTCTACCGACTCCTCTCCGGCCTTGCTCCCCCAGCTCTCGCTGTGCTCTGTCCCCCAAATATTCCTACAGGTCGCACAAGATCTGCCTGCAACCCTCTTATGGTTAAACTGCCGAAATCTCGGCTCTCTGCTCACCTTCACTCTTTCATTCCTCTTTTCTCCCACCTCTGGAACAAACTCCCACACTCCCTTCAATCCCACTCCTCCATCCAGGTCTTTAAAACAGCTGTTCACCACCATCTCTTATCTTCCCCCATCCAAAACCTTGATCTTTTCTACCCCCACTAATTCACCCCAGATCCACCTTGTTTGAAATTCCAACTTCTTTCCTGGAAGTCCTGGCAGTGTCCATATGTTTTATACCTCTCCCACCGCCCCCTTCCCATGCCCCCCCCCCCCCAAAGCCCTCGCCCTCTCTCAGATCTCTCGATGTCTCCATGTCTCTCGGTTCCTGCTCTCAAATGTTGTGTTTGTGTCCTTCCCCCTCTCTCCCCATCTTGTCTACCGCTCCCGATGTTATATGTTTTATGTGTCGGTTTGTCTTTCTGTGTGATTAATGTTCGCTCTTTCACGAGCCTCGATCTTGTATACAAAAAAAAAAAAAAAGATGGCAAAAAGTTCCATCAGGAATAACCCAATATTAAATTTTGAGTAAAAATATTTCCCCCGTTTCGACCCAGTGGCCCTAAGTACGTACCCCTGGGACAAATTCGAAAAAATCGTTGCATATTTCATGCATCTGCCAATGTTGATTGCATATGTAGTTTCATTTTAAAATGTGCCAGTGCTGTAATTGCATTTGTCAGCATTTGCCCTTTTGATCCCACCCCAAGGAGGCGGGGCCAAAAATGACACTGCTCTTGCACCTTCTTGCCATGTGGTGAATATAAGAACCAAGTTTGGTGAATTTCTTCCCAATTGTTTAGGATGAGACAGCGTGACGGACGGACAGACGGAGCCGCTTACAATACTGCATCCCCCGTTTTTTCCAAAAAGCGTGGGGATAATGAAAATTACAGGGAACATGCATACATATGTGGCAAATATGAAGATGAAACTTGGTGGACTGTCTCTGTCAAGTGCAATGCACTTTAATGAGCACATCAATACCACTTTTGTTTTCCGGTGGTTGCATGCCGACTACTTTGAGGTTGGTCGTCGATATGGATATCCCCGTTCATGAAATGCTTTGCCCAAAGTCTAACGGTGCTCACATCAATTGCAAAGTCACTGTACACATTTCTTAAACACCAATGAATATCCACCGGAGGAACCTCTTCCGCAGTAATAAATTCAAAAACTGTTCTCCGCTTCATACGCACATCTAGCAGGGCAGCCATTTTGAAAGCATGGTGTGATGTGGCATGACTGATAGTGATTACAGTGCCGCTCAACTTAAGAGGCATTACTTTCATACCGAACTTCATATATTCCAAAATTAACAAAATTTTCCAGAGAATTGCTGTGTTTGTAAAGGCCTTTATTTTATGTTGCAGCAATTTTGTCTTTTCCTTTCCCTCTTGCTATTTCCCATCTCCCCGTCAATTACCTCTCATCCCTACCAAATACCACTCACAATGTTCAAGCATGCCCGCGTCGCAACATTTCTTCATTCTGCATGCCTGACACTTCCGCCGCATGTACACATCCATGTTACAGGCTCCTTCTCCACCAGCACGACATGAGAACCGTGCACCTTTGATTACGCTCCTGCGGAAGAATCCTTTGCACCCCTCACATGAGAGTGCATTGTAATGAAACCCAGAGGCACGGTCTCCACACACTCGACACCGTTCTGCCCCTTGCAGTTTAGGAGCTGGTCCTTTCTTTCTCTTTCCCAGAACCAAGCCATCTGCAAATAGATAGTTACAATAACTATGGACTATCTGGTATTTGGAATGCATTACTAAATGGAATATAATACAAATCAACACGTGATCCTCTGAAAAAGTAATTATTTCTTGAGTCTATTTTTTAGTAGTGTTCATTAGTTAGAGCATCATCATTATCTTTTTACGGCCGTTTCCACGCTTGCATGCGTAGGCCGATTCAAATTGAAGTAATAATCTCTGTTCAAGTCCAAGCAAAGGCGTGTTATCTTGGTTTCAGAGTTTGCATGACAGGAGACAAAGTCTATCTTCCCACACTGCCACACTATTTTTCCTCCATACTCAAGACCTTGGACCGTGCCACATCACTGAAAGGGTGCCAGATTAAAATAATACACCAAAACATGGAGGTAAGGCTCTCCTCCGTGGGCTGTGGTTCTATCCCAGTTTCCACCATTGGAAATACTGCAAGTTAAGCACCCGCGCATCATTGGAATAGTCTGAAGCTTAGTGCCTAATTCTTGTACAAAAATAATAACCGATTTGGTTTCACTAACGTAACTGTAATCATAAAGTATCCCATAAAATATGTAATGAATCATGCATACAGAACCCGAGATTGAAACAAAAAGGGGCTAGTGTGGTAAAAAATGGGCACATTTGGCACAAATTTGACAAACGAATGGCATTTTCACCTGTTTTCACCCTGTGCATCAGCACGACCTTGAGAACCCGACATATGCTGCGACTCACGGAGACGGACGTTTCACAAAAAAAACAAGACCGAAAGTCTAACAGCGGCGTAGCCGGGCTTGTAAAATATTATAAACCACAAACACACATGATTAGCTTTTTAAACAGTCGCTAATGCTGTTTATGACATTAAAAAAAAAAGAAATTTGGAGGAATCCAGACATCAGTGAGGTAAGTTTTACTTACAGAACTGAGGGAAGATCTACTGTAATCTAGATTATATCCCACAAGGGTTGGGTACGTACGGTATTGTTGGAAGACCCGTAAGGCCGATGCTTTCGATATTTGATGGTCATTTTAACAATCGGTTTGTTTGTGGTTCACACTGAATGAAAAACGTAAAGGTAGAGCATGGCGATTGTGATATATGACAGGTTCGACAATATGTTCGGCCTGAACGGCATATACATCAAAATGGCAGTGTGTGGAGAGTCAGCCGCCGTACCGCCGTAATGACATCAGACGTAATCACATCACCCTGAAATGTGACCAGATCCTCAGCTCTGATTGGTATACGTTTGAGGGGACATACATACACATATACATACATGCATACAGATGGACAAACACTGTTCTAGACGGCTTTGCCCTATGGGCTACGCTGTAAAAAAAATTATGGGCGGGTGGGCAGCAATGCTAAAGAGGAAAAAAGAAAACGAAGCTGCCGATATCTATCTATAATTCCAGTAATCTCTGTGTGTATGTTTGTATGTTTGTATGTATGTATGTATGTTTGTCTGTGACCGCTGTTTCTCGACAACCACGGGTCCGATATACTTGCAACTTGCCAGGTATATTGCTGGGGACCCGAGGATGTGCCTTTTCAAGGTTTGAAATTAATCGGACAAGTAGTTACCGAGCTATGGCGATTTCTTTACCAAACACCGCAAGCCGTTTGCTTTGGACCAAACCATTGCATGTAAATAGAGGGGGGGGTTCTGTGGTCGTTGCGAATGGACCAAACCATTCATGTAAATAGAGGGGGGGGGTTCTGTGGTCGTTACTGCCACGTGGTTTCAAAGTTTTTTTTTGTTGTTGTTGTTTGCACGCATGTTTTTTTGCACCCACGTACGGGCACGCCCTAGGATGTTTACACACACACACCCCTACACAAATTTTTTTTATTTTTATTTTTTGGCAAGGAACGGGTACCCACGTACGGGCACGTCCTAGCTTATATATAGTACGGGCATGCCCTAGTATCTTTAAAATGAACCAGCTGTATATCTTACCCAACTGTTATACAGCCAATGTATCGTGGACATTGTTGACGGATTCGGACGAAACTTTGTGGACAGGTTGTGTGTGTGACAAGGAAGAATTCAATCAATTTTGATGAAAATTCGAAAGCGGATACGAGATTTGAATTTTTTTTTAAGTGATTCGTCACAATTGAGTGATTTGCCAAAATTATATATAGCACGATATTTCAAAAATGTATGGACGACTTATGACAAAACTATGTGGATGAGTTCGTTAGGCGACAGAACAAACAGATTAGATTTTGGTTCAGGCCCGGATCCAGATCTGGCCTATCAGTGGGATACAAAACGTAAACTGTTCAGCCTGGTGGAGGTATGCTCTCTACAAGTGCCGTTCTGGTATTTATTACCCTGCGCTCGCAAAGCAAAAGGCATGGTTAAGCGATCGGTTGCATGTGTATGTGTGGTGTACGTGCATAACTGCATTTTTAAAAATTCATTTTCTCAGCAACCGTTGATCCGATTGACACCAAATTTTCACCATAAGAGTGCCTCCATCTGGAGATATTAATTTTTTTACTCATAAGTATGACGTCATAGTTCACGTGGTATGGACACCATCTTGGAACAACGTTGCACATCTCTATCTCTGAAACCGCTCAATGGAAAAATTGAAACAAGGCTCATTGTCAAGTACTCCCAATGGAAAATAAGATATGTTAATGATGATGTCATCGGTGCCTTCATTATGATGTCATAATTCGACAAGTACAACGCTTGATCCAATCAATATGAAAAAAAAATTCTCTGCAACTGTAAGTCCGATGGGCATGAAATGTTCACCATAGGAGCGACTACTCATATTTTAATGATAGTTCTGATGTTATAGGTCACGTGGTACAAGAGCCATCTTTGAAAAACCAAAAAACGTTGCACCTTTCTATCTCCTAAACCGCTCCATGGAAAAAATTGACACATGGTGCGTTGTCAAGTACTCCCCACGGGGAATAAGATATGTTAATGATGTCATTCGTGCTTTTATTATGACGTCATCATTTGACAAGTACAACGCTTGATCCGATCAGTATGAATTTTTTTTTCTGCAACTGTTGGTCTGATGGACACAAAACTTTCACCATAGGAGCGCCTCCTCCTGTAGATTTTTTTATGTTAATTATGACGTCATAGGTCATATGATATGGGTGCTATCTTGGAAAGATTTCACTCCTCTATATATCTGAAACCGCTCCGTGGAAAAAGTTAAAACGTGGCTCATTGTAAAGAACTCCACATGGGGAATAAGTGGTGTTAACAATGACGTCATTGCACCATAATTATGACGTCATAATTCGACAGAGACAACGCTTAGTCTGATAAGTTTGAAATTTCATGAGCGTGATCTACGCAACAATTATATTAGAGAATGTACATTTTTGATATCATCGTTTATGTGGTCAGGACGCCATGTTGGATCAAAGAAAAAAAACCTTCAAGAACAGAAGAGTTGACTCGCACCAAGTTGACTGTGAGGGGTATCTTACGAGAATTCACCAAATGTCTGTCTGTCCGTCTGTTCCCAGGTACCGCAAAAACGGCTGAACCGATCGCAACGAAATTTTGGGTGGGTAATCCTGGGACCCCCTGGAGTAAAATAGGCTATATTGTTTTTGCATTTTTTTTCTTCCAATTTTCGAATTTTTCCAATTTTCCAGTTTTTCCAAACACGATGGAATAATATTTACCGATATGAACAGCGATGTGGCTTTTATTGAAATTCTACAAATACTGTTTAGAGTTTGATGATTCGCATGTGATATGATTTAACGGATGTTTATATAAATCGTTTAAAATAAAATAAAAAAGCCTTCAATTTCTGATATTTTGCCTTTTCATTTGGGCCTCCCAATTGAAGCCCCGCCCGTAGGGTGGGTACTGTTGCTAGTATATATAAATACGCATTGCATTGCATCAGCAGCACAGCCACGCTCCCAGAAAATGATGCAGCCAAGTTGCCACAAGCTGCATACGAAATCACCATCAGTTAGAATGCAGTTATTCATCGACGATTTATTTAATGGCTGCATTTAATGGCTAGCCTGGTGTTGGCTTAGCGGTTAGCGTGCCCGCTTGGGATCCTAGGATCCTGGGTTCGAATCCCGGTCGATCGCTAAATTAACGCCAGGGGGGTTGACTCAGCCTGTCATCCTTCCGAGGTCGGCAAATTGAGTACCAGCTTGCTGGGATGAATGATCACGGTGTGTACACCGTATCCCTGCGCATCGTAAGAGCGTGACCAAGGGTTGGCGTCAGGAAGGGCATCCGGCCATAAAAAACATTGCCTCAAAACAGGGAACCATGATTGTCATGGGGCCCGCAAGGCTAACCCCCGCTCTAGCGGGGAAAATGGCCTTTAAACGATCATTCATTCTAAAACAGGCTAAGAGGTCACATTAATCCAATGAAGTACGTACGTTCAAGTGCAAACCTTTACAAATGCAACTTGAACCTCTTGTAGGCATACAGCACTTTGTGCACCCTGATCAGTATATCACCATGCTTACACCTGGAACGCAGTCCTTCCATGTGTAGGTAATAAAGCACGTCACAGCACAAAACAATACAAGAAAAACACAAGTAGTATTTCTGTCATTTTAAAATACATTTACTGGTAGGATTTACAAGATCGCAAACCAAATTTTGTCACAAGTTTGATAATAATGCATTGACCTGCTTTTAAAATTTCTGAATTAAATTGTGTTCCAAAAAATATCCAAAGCACACAACAAACTATCCTGATCTCTTCTCTCTGCAATAATAACTTACCTGCCTCTGAAGGTAACAGGATGTTCTCAAGAACTCCATTTTGAATGCTGATAATCTGCACAGGTGCACCAATTTGATCCTCTGCCAACCCCACTCTACTCGTCACCATGTCACTAGTAACTACCTCCGACGCCAACATTTCCCCTTCTCCCATTCCACTACTGCTCCCAGCTCGCTGGTCTTCCTCAGGTGCAGTTCCATAGTCCCCAAGCTGTTCCAGTTTGTATTTATTTACATCACTGTCCAGCACAGTTATATCTATGGAATAAGAAAGGGGAGGTAGGCATAATGGAAGGAAGAAGGCAGTCTTGTCGTCAAAAAATAGAGTTTCTTTAAACTACAATGCTTAACTTTACCTACAGGCTTCGTAAAAATACTCAGCAACTTGAATGGCAAATACCTGTTGCTACAAGAATGTCAAATGGACTTACTTATCTATTTATATGGTCAGCTACTGTAATAGGTTCAATCTCTTGAATTTCTAAGCCTTACAATGAGTCATGACCTAAGCTCGTCCAATCACATCGCAAAGCTGGCCTCAAAATACTCTGTCATTCCAAGTCATCTTTGAAAAATCAGAATAACTCACAACCTACAAGGCCTTTATCCACAGCTCAATGGAGTACTGCCCTCCCTTATGGGCGGGTGCACCAATCACCTCTCTCGTATGGATTCTAACGCTCTCAATATTATTGGCATCTCCTCTCCAAGAAGGCCAAAATGCAAATCCTTCAGACAATCGGTGGCTTCCGTTTTGGTTTTTTTTAACCGCCTCCTCTCCCTCTGCCATCTCATCCATTCGTCCACCATCAGCTCCTCCAGGACACACACGTTCTTCCAGTAACCGCCTCCTGCTCAAACTCCCACAATCCTCCAATCTTTTTTTCTACTCTTATCCCGTTTGTGGAACTGCCCTCTGGAGAGGTTTAATATGCACTCTCCCCTCCAGGGCTTCAAGCAAGCAACGTACCACCATCTCATGTCATCCCCCATCCCTATCCACAATCTTTTCCACCCCAATTAATTCCACCAAAAAAACCCTTTTACTTGCAATTACTGCGTTTCTTCTCCTTCTCCTTCTCCTTCTACCTCTCTCTTTTCTTGTTCATTCATTCCCCTTTCCTGATTTGTCCAACTCCACTGTTTGGGCATCGACTTTTGACTTTTTTCGGTCAGCTGAGCCTCAAATTTTAAATACGAAAAAACACGAATTAGAATTAAACAGCAACTTAAAAGTATAAAAATGATTGCTTAAGGAACAATTGAAAAAAAAATTAATTGATCTTCCTCAAATCTAGCATTTTTGATAAGTATAATCAATAACATCGCTTTTACCTTTGTCCTTGCATATTATGTTCAAAGTCAGTTACATTAATGCCTGACTATTGGAAGTTCTAAATTGTGGTTTCCAAACTTGGAGCTTTATATCAAGAGGAATTCTTGAGATAGGAGAAATTTTTCCGGGAAGATGGCATGCCCACAGCAGTGGGCGGCCAATGAAAGGGACGCGCCGTGCATGAAGGCATTCCCAGAGATTACGACAGCCATCACCACGCTGAGTGCAGCAGTTGGAGTTGGAGCTGAGAAGGAGGGACATCCTTCCCTCCACTTGGCCACCATCTTCTCCTTTCCTGGCCTGCTCATCGCCATTCATCCTCTCCTTTTCTGCCCAGAGCCATACTTCAACAACCACGTCGGCCTGCACACTACCAGCTGCATGCCTGCTCAAGCCCTTGCCTGCCCCTTTGTTGTGCGAATCTGGTATTACCACCTTTTTGCCCCTTTTTGTGAATCCACCTTTTTGCCTCCCACACATTCCACTGCCAGATATGGCTTATTTTGAGTACTCTTTGGGGAATAGTGGTAATATTGAATGCAGTATCAATAAACACCGTTTCAGGATCCACGGATGGTCTTAGAACTTCCGGCTCAGAGTGGTCTGTGTTAACGGACCCTCTGACGTGACTTTATGACTAATCTGGGAGTGTACCTGCCATGGAGCTGTACTGTCTGAGTTGGATTCCTGGCATGTAACAAAAATGTCTTCTGTACAGCACTTTGCAACTAAAAATTCAGCAAAGAGAAAACAGATTTTAGGATGGGGATGCAAGAAGCCCAGTCTTCTCATTTGCTATTAGGTTGTGGGCATTAAAGATAGTACAATATTGTTAAAGCAACATCTTTATCGAATGGTTAACTACCTGATAAGGATAGCAATAAGTACAATTCTAAGGTAAGGACACAAACTCTCACCCAACCTTCCTTCCCTTACCAAAAGTAGAGGCTGGATGCTTCGCTTGGCTTTCCATTACAACTCACACTCGCCGCATCTTTTCACCACCTGTCCACATACAATCATCATATAATCTGCATGTATTGGAATTGGTTGGTCTTCATAGCTGAAGATTGCTGTTCATATGAAACATTCCTTACTACCTAGTGAATTCAATTATGGATATCAAGCAGTGTAACATGGTGTATCCAAGACCTCAAGGAGTATCCAAGAAGACCAGACCACTTACTACAGTAGTTACTACCTGCATTGCCTGCAGGAATTTGCAATTTGATCAGGGTGTCGACGGTAACTCGACTCTTCTTTGTGAAAGAAACCATAGAATCCTTAATGTCCACCAACCAGTGCTGGCAGATTAATCATCCAGCGTACATAACGTCCTTCCGATGGACGACACACACATCGATTTCCTCGCCCTGCCGCGAAACACCAGGGTGACAGCTTATAGCCGGCTCGAGATTTTCACCCTGGCTCGAGAACTCAGAGCCAAGGGCGTTTACCTCTCGGGTATCCGGCTCTTCGCACATTGCAAATAAATTGATGGAAAAGATGGAAAATGCAAATAAATAAACCGATGAGCTGAGGATGCACATGGATGAAATCACGTACCGAGCTCATGATTTACTTTGAATCCCACGTATGAGTAACAGCAAGTCTGTGGCCTGAAATTAAAAGAAAAGTTAATGACTGATGTTTAAAAAAAAAAAAAAAAAAAAAAAAATTATTATTGTACACTGTCTTTTAACAACAATGTTAAACATTTAACTGCAAAACACCGATATTCTATCTACATACATCTATGCCGGGTCATGAACTTACTTATCAGTCCTTGTACTGTTATTTTGCGTCAAAGCCCTCACATATTGCATCCTAGACATCCACTCTCCGGTGGGTGCAGGAAAAAATAAGGCGTTCTTCTCCCACGATGTTACAAGGGATTAAATCAATTGATCCCTTTAAAACTTCATTCTGTGGATAACATTTGAAGACCATGGTGCCATAAAGGAAATTGTTCAAACAAGGTTGTGTGACACTGATAAAGGTTATGCTGAAAGGGCCGTCCGTCAGTTCATGCCGGTGTACCATCAGGAAGGGCATCAGGAACACGTGTTACCGCAACCACAACTACATGTGCAGCAATGACTGTACATGCTCCTCAAGACTATGCATATGTATATTCCACAGTACACGATAAAACCCATCTATATTAAATACTTGCTGAGACATCATGAGTGACGGTTGTCTATTTAGGTGTACCTACTCACCATCGTTTGAAACAAACCTCGATGAAACGAAGCTTGGACCCTTCAAAGGACAAGGAAGAGGATGGCTGGTCGACGTGGCAGCCGAGAGGACGAGTGCAGGTCAATCCCATCCAGCACTATAGTTCATCAGTTATTGTCTCCAAAGACTTGAACAATCTTACTACAAACACTTCACTGAAACCATTCTTGCTTCCCTATCCATTAACCTTAATAACCTTGTCAGTCCATCAGTCTCTGTCTCTGTCTCTGTGTCTCTGTCTCTGTCTCTGTCTCTGTCTCTGTCTCTGTCTCTGTCTCTGTCTCTCTGTCTCTGTCTCTGTCTCTGTCTCTCTCTCTCTCTCTCTCTCTCTCTCTCTCTCTCTCTCTCTCTCTCTCTCTCTCCGAACTCAACTTCATACTGCAATTCTAAAGTCCACAGCCTGCCATGATCACCCTCTCCACACCCCTCCTGCCTTTCCCCTCCCTATAATACAAGACACATTGGGTATCGATTAAGGTATACACACTCAGAAATTTGCACCACAACGACTACAGGTTTACTGGCTGGATGTTAATCAACATATAGTAGTTTGAGCACAACCTTTCGACTCTTGCTTTCTTAATATAAGTGGCCTAACAAGTCTGCATTAAAGTGCTGAGTACATGTATGGAAAGTTTTTTTTTATTGAAGAAGTTG
This sequence comes from Myxine glutinosa, assembly GCF_964187855.1. Taxonomy (NCBI): domain Eukaryota; kingdom Metazoa; phylum Chordata; class Myxini; order Myxiniformes; family Myxinidae; genus Myxine; species Myxine glutinosa. The sequence continues at coordinate 49,322,376 of NC_136267.1, forward strand.
ATGGTTCAAACAAGTACGATGAACTAATAAAGATCCCAACAGGTCCTGCACCCGGCTACCAGCAAATACAGCATTGCGTGCAAGGGAGGGTTATAAGTCCATACAGGTGATAAAATTGTCTTTACCTTGAGACATCAGGTTAAAGTAAACAGCTGAATTAATCGCTAAGGTGACTGTGAACCTTACCCGTAAACTTAATAAAGGACAGGTGCAGTATACTCATTACCTCCGCCACCAAAGGTGGATGGAGGTTATGTTTTCACCCCTGTCTGTTTGTCTGTTTGTTTGTTTGTGAACATGATGTCTCAAAACGTTGTGAACGGATTTGGACGACATTTTGCCGAGAGGTTGAGTATGTGACAAGGACGAAATGATTAGATTTTGGTGAATATCTGGATCCAGATTTGGCTACTGGAATTTTAAAAGTGATTCTTCACCATTGGGAGATCGGGCCAAAAACGATATATAGCAGGATATCTGAAAAATTTATGGACGGATTTGGATGAAACTTGGTGGAGATGTTGTGTGTATGTGACAAGGACTAATCGATTCGATTTTGGTGAAGATCTGAATATGGATTCAGATACGAGAATTATTTAATATTGCAAGTGATTCTTCACCATTGAGAGATCGGGCGAAAAGCGATATATAACATGATATTTAAAAAGTTGTGGACGAGTTATGACAAAACTTGGTGGATGAGTTGGTTCGGTGACAAGAACAAGCCGATTCGATTTTGGTTCAGGTCCGAATCCAGATTTGGCCTATCAGTGGGATACAAAACATAACTTTCACGAGCCTCGATTCAGTATACAAAAAAACCAAAAAAAAAACCTGTTCAGCCTGGCAGAGATATGTGCTCTACTGGGTGCCCTTTCAGTTTCAAAATGAAATATGCTGGAATAACGGACAAGACTGTAGTAAATATAACCATCAGCAAACTGCAAATTGTGCTTCACCACCAGGTTACCCGTGCCCGCACGGAATTCTAGGTGGGGAATGGATGGAGATGGCAAAAATGCAACTGCCTTCTTCTCGAACAAATGCAAATGTCATCGAGCCGGAGAGCCTGGAGCAGCAATTCGCATTTATTGCCACATCTGATGCAATTAAAATGCTCTAATAGTGGTGAGGTGCTCCATTTGAAACTGTTTGCTCGATACATGTAGATTTTTGATGCCGAGGGTCCATCATAAAAAAATTATATTGGTGTCAATGTCAGTGACCAAATGCAAATTAATAGAAGGATGAAGTTGCAGAAAGGATACATTACACATCGTCACTATGGTCTTAATAATGTCATGGTTCGCCATAACCTTTCTGCAAGAATAAACGAGCTGATATTTCGATCTTCAAGTGGAATGGAATCAAACAACTAATCCTGTAGAGGTGGTTGCTTGAACGATTCATGCAGGAATGAAGGAAGCCACAAGCACCCATTAAACAAAAGTTTACTTGAAATTTATGTACATGGACAATAAAAAAACCTATTTTAAATCCAAATAAAGCAAGCTTACACAGTAGCAAGGCCAACATTTTTGGTATCCAAAGTTTAGGCTCATGTAAGACCAAGGAGAGAAAAGGTAGAAGGCAATGGGAAAACACAGGGATGCAACAAGCGGATGAACGAACAAGAGGAGAAGAAAGAATGGAAAACCACCAGGCATTGATGAGGTGTGCACAGAGATGATAATTGCAGCGGGAGAAGCCGGAGTCAGTCGGACGAAGACGTTGTTGAATGTATGTATGAGAGAGGGTTCAATTCCAGAGGAATGGAGGACAGGGTTAATTGTGCCGATATGGAATTGGAAGGGGAAGGTGATGTTCAAGATTCGGGGAAGTACAGTGGCATGACACTCCCTAGTTATGTCATAAAGGTGCTGGGGAGGGTTCTGCATGGGAGGATAAGGAAAAGTGTGGAGAATGAGATCGGAGAAGAGCAGCAGGGATTTAGAAGGGGTAGGGAAATGACAGGTGGGATGTTCATGCTGAAACAGCTGGTGGGGAAGAGGTTGTGGGTGCAAGGTGAAATGGCATTGGGATTTGTGGACCTGGAGGAGGCCTAAGACACTGTCCTGAGAGAGATGGTGATGGCAACATTGAGATGGATGAGAGTGCTGGAAGCAGAAGTTAGGTTGGTGGAAGGGATGTACAAGGGAGAAAAGGGAAGAGTTTTGGTTGGTCATGGGATGTTGGAGGAGTTCAGTGTGAACATCGGTTTGAGGCAGGGAAGCACTCTCAGCTCACTCATGTTTATCAGGGTGATGGAGATAGTAAGCAGGAAGGTGAACATGAGGGGTAGTATGGGGAGGATATTGTGTGCAGAAAGGAAATTGAAAGAGAAAGTTTTGGTGTCTTGTGTGATGCCGGCCTACCTCTACAGTCTGGAAACGGTGGCACTGACAGAGAGACAACAACAGAGGTTGCAGGTCTGTGAGACAAACTACGTCAGGAGGATTGCAAGAATGAAGAGGGTGGATAGAAAGAGGATGCATGAACTGAGGGAGGAGATTGGTGTGAAGATGAGCTCGATGGGGAGATTGATAAAAAAAATCCAGTTGAAGTATGCTGGACACTTGCTGAGGCTGGAGCAAGAGAGAATGGCAAAGAGAGTGGATATTTTGAGGGAGAAAGGTAGGATAGAAAGAGGTAGACTGTGGTTGAGATAGGGAAGATTGTGTGAGGAGGGATATCAATATGGTGGGGGTGGATGGAGAGTGGCGAGAGTTAACGGGGGGGGGGGGGGGGTAAGTAGAGGGGGAGGGGAATTGGAGCAGTATCAGGGTTGAGGCAGGGCAGAACCTTGCGAGAAGAGGAGGAGAAGACGAATAAGAAGAAGAAAGAATAGCAGCCTGTAAATAGTTTGTATATTGAGAGATACAACAACAACACACAACAGGCATTTTAAGGCCATTTTCCCTGCAAGAGCAGGGGTTAGCCTTGCGATCCCCATGACAATCTTCTCCATTTTGCCCCATTTTCTGCATCTCCCCTTGTTAACCCCCTTGCCCACATTTCTTCTTCCACCATCTTTAGCCAAGTTTTTCTCGGTCTTCCGCATCCTCTACTTCCTTCCACATTAATTTCCATCACTCTTCTCAACCAGTCACTTTCATCTTTCCTCAACACATGACCAAACCATCTCAACGTATTTCTCTTCACAGCATCCATCACAGGCTCTATTCCCATCATCTTTCGCAATTCATCATTTGTCTTCCTCTCTCTCAACGATACTCCACATCCACCGAACCATTCACATTTCCACCCTTTCCAGCCTTCGTTGCTGCTCTACGTTCATTGCCCATGTCTCGCTCGCATAAATCATAATACTTCTCACACATGCAGCACACACCTTTCCCTTCAGCTTCAATGCCACTCCCCTCCTCATCAGCACGCCACTCAGTTCATGAAACTTCTTCCATGCACATCTCACTCGAACAACCGTTGCGGAGTCTGATCCACCTTCTCCATTCAGCATGTCTCCGAGGTAGCAAAATGTTTTCACACCTTCCAGCTTCATGCTGTCTCCAAGACCCAACTCAACATTTCCTCCATCTGCAGCAGCTCCCTCTGTGCACACCTTACATTTGAATGTAGCTGCCACACTGCTTAATGACCCTCTCAAACCACTACATTTTTGACGAACCCACTCAGCGCACATTGTACATTGAATGGAGTTCACTCTGACACCCTTCCTGCACACAGCACACGACCACTTTCCAGTTCTTTCCACCTCACCACATGCTTTACCACTTGCCATCAACTTCGTCTTTCCGATATTCACCTTCAGACCTTTTGTCTCCATTCATTCCTTCCACTTGTTCATCTTCTCCTTCTGTCCATCCAAACTTTCTGCAATCAACACCAGATCATCTGCATACAACAACTCCCACGGCAAACCCTCCTTTACGTTCCAAGCCAGCACCTCCATCACAGCTACAAATAGTAGTGGACTTAGTACCGACCCCTGATGCACTCCCACCTTCACCTCAAACTCACCACTGTTCCCGTCCTTCATCCTTACAGCTGTGCGTGCTCTTTCGTACATTGCCATCACCACTATGATCAACCACTCCTCCACTCCTAACTTCCTCAATGCTCATGTCACTACTTCGCGTGGAACCCTATCGAATGCTTTCTCCAGATCAACAAACCCAAGAAACAACATCTTCCTCTTCTCCATGTACTTCTCCTGCAACTGCCTTACAATAAAAAGTGCGTCTGTCATTCCTCTTCCTGGCAAATATCCAAACTGCATTTCGTCGATCTTCACCTTCTTCCTTATCCTCCTCTCCAACACCCTTTCCAATACCTTCATTCCATGCTCCAATAACTTTATCGCTCAATACGAGCCACAGTCCAGAGGGTCACCTTTCCCCTTGTATGGAGGGACGAGGGTACTCAGTTCCCAATCCACTGGAATGCGGCCTTCTTTCACCACCAGATTACAGATCTCTGTCATTCTCTTCACACCCCAACTTCCTGCTGCCTTCAACATATCTCCCACAACTCCTGTTGGCACTCCCGCTTTTCTACTCTTCATTGCTTTTATCGCAATGCCCTGGTGTTGGACTAGCGGCTAGGGTGCCAGCTTAGGATCCTAGGATCCTGGGTTCGAATCCCGGTCAATCGCTGAATTAACGCCAGGGGGGTTGACTCAGCCTGTCATCCTTCCGAGGTCGGCTAATTGAGTACCAGTTCACTGGTAATTCCCTGTTTGTCGTAAAAAGGCGACAAAAAGGGTTGGCGGCAGGAAGGGCATCCGGCTGTAAAACATTGCTTCAAAAAGGGGACCAAAAAAAAAACAAAAAAACAAAAAAACAACAACCACGGTCCCCGAAAAAGGCCAACCCCCGCTTGCGGGGAAAAATGGCCTCTAAAGGTGGTTATTGCTTTTATCGCTTCCTCAACTTCCTTCTCAGTTATCTTCTCTGCCGGTCCTAAAACTGGGTTACTCTCTATGCTGCCATCCCATTCATTCTCTGCATTCAACAGCATTTCCATATATCTCTTCCATCTTCCTTTAATTCCATCTGTGTCCACAACGATTTGTCCCACTTCATCCTTCAAGTAACTCACCCCCATCACATCACACCTCTCTTTCGCTATCTGCTTTGCAATCCTGAATACCGCTCTCTGACCCTCTTCCGAATCCAAGCGTTCTCCTAACATTTTCCTTCATGCCTCCTGTGCCTTTGCTACCTCTTTCTTTGCAGCCTTCTTGGCTGCCTTATAACTTTCATGCTCTGCCTTTTCTGCTCCCGTACCCTTCGCCTTCTGCCACTCCTTGAACTTCTTCCTCTTCTCGTCAATCCTCTTTCCAACTTCATCATCCCACCACCATGTTTCCGAGTGCCTCGGTGGTCCTTTTGTCCATCCACATACCTCACCAACAGCTCCCAACAGACTATCTTTCATTGACATCCTACCACTTACAAGCTCAACCACATCATCCTCTACCACACTCAGCCTCTCTTTTAATGCCTCCCTCACTGTCACCTCTTTCAACCTCCACACCTTCATTCTCGGTTCGTACTTCACCCGCCGAGCTCTCCTCGCACCTTTCACCCTTATGTCGCAGACAACCAAGTGGTGCTGTGAAACGGCCTCCTCCCCCAGGATCACCTTTGTGTCTCGGAGGTGCCTCCTATCTCGCCTACGCACCAGCAGGTAGTCAACGGTTGTCGTCGACCCACCTGACGTGTATGTAACAAGCTTATTATCGTCTTTCTGGAACGGAGTATTACAAATCAACAAATCAGCTCCATCAGCAAACTCAAAAATCCTTTCAACTTCTCCATTTCTCACACCATATCCGTAACCCCCATGAACTCCCTCAAAACCGTCCATACTCCTTCCCACATGTCCATTTAGGTCTCCTCCTACCACAACAACTTCCTCATCTTTCACGTTTTCCATCAGCTTCTCTATTGCACACCAGAATTTGTCCTTCTCTTCATCGCTCCAACCAATCTGCAGAGCATATCCCGAGATGACGTTCACCAAGAGCTTTCCAATCATCATTTTTACCATCATCAACCTTTCACTCACTCTCATCACACTCACCACACTGTCTACAAACTCCTCAGAAAACAGGACACCAACACCATTCACGCCTTCCGGGCACCCTTGCCACACAAACTTGTATTTCTGTCCCTTCCTACCCTTCACCATTCTCACACCACTTCCCTTCCATCTCGTCTCCTACACACCACATATGTCCACTCTTCTTCTGACCAATACTTCCACCACTTGTCCTGCTCTCCCTGTCATTGTCCCTACATTCCATGTCCCAAACCTCAGAATCTCCACGTCGGGCATCAGACGTTTCGTCATCATAAATGGAGCGATTTCCACCTTTGCTTCGATCGGGTTCCCCACCTTGAGTTTTGACGAGAGGGAGTGGGGTGCCCCACGGAGTACTTCGGGCTGTACCCTGCCCATATGTCAGGATGCCCTTCCTGACGCCAACCCTTTTAGTCACCTCTTACGACACGCGGGGATACCTATTCTAAACCAGGGTACACACCGGATTAAATGCACCGGAATATATCGAGAGATAGAAATAAATAAATATGTACAGGGAAATTTTACAAAGCATTAAAGCTTTAAATTTAAATACACACCATAAACACATAGATAACACAAAAAAGGGGAACGAGAGCAATTTAGGCCTCAGCTTGTCTTCTGTCAAAGTAATTTTTTTTTAAACTTTGTTCTGGCCTTGGAGTGTCTGGGTAGACAAGCGGCGGAATATACAAGGTTCAATCCCACAGTTCTGTAGCACTGAACAGAAGTTTTTATCCTCTACCCAAACTTGCTGATTTTTGGAGCAAAGAAATGAAAAATGGGGAAAAAAAGACAACTATGCTAAAACATTTTATAATTAACAAGGAGAAAAAGACATAAAATGTCAAAGCCCCCATAGTTTTAGTAATTTTGCTGTACAGAGTTAAAAGCCGCCAGTCAGCCATCTTTGGTCAGATAACAAAACAAAATCTTCTGCATATGTATATACTAGAAGCCTGGTATTGGCTTAGCGGTTAGGGTGTCAGCTTGGGATCCTCGGATCATGGGTTTGAATCCCGGTTGATCACTGAATTAATGCCAGGGGGGGTTGACTCAGCCTGTCATCCTTCCGAGGTTAACAAATTGAGTACCAGTTCACTGGTAATTCCCTGTGTGTCGCAAGAGGCTACCAACAGGGTTGGCGGCAGGAAGGGCATCCGGCCATAAATCATTGCTTCAAAAAGGGGACCATGGTGTCAAAAAAAGGCCAACCCCAACCTTGCAGGGAAAAATGGCCTCTAAAGGTGGTTCTGCATATGTATATACTCATGTATTGTCTTTGTGCCATGTTTGAACAAAATCAGTCTATGCATGTCTGAGAAAAGGTTGGTGACACGTTTAAGTAACAAAATGGCTACCAGTCGGACATCAGCCATCTTGGATCTGATCTCGAAACAAAATGATGTGCAAATGTAAAGCATTATCTGTGTACCAAGTTTGAACAAGATCGGTAAATGCATGTCCGAGACATGGTTGAGGATGTTTTCAATATCGGGGTTTTATTTACAACTAAAATGGTAGCCAGTCTACCAATCAGCCAACTTTGTTCAGATCGCATTTTGATCAGATCCACCATCGCAGACGAGTATCAGAGAGTGGTACAAGTACAAGGGGTTTAAGGAGACTGGAAAGTTGTCAGAAAGAGAAAAGTACTGGTCGATCAAGCACAAGTGCAACAGATGTTGAACGAGTGAATCATTTCAACAAAGTCATAGAAAATCAATCCGATGCAACCATCTGTCCAGAGAACTGGGACTACCAACCATCTGTACACAGGATTTTGCATGAAGGACTGAAGCTTTGTGTCAATAAGGTGCAGACTTTGCAGGAACATTTGGTTTTCAAACCAAATGGTGGATCCAAACGCAAGGTGTTTGCTTTGGAAATGCTCAGTCTTATAGACGACGACAACGTTTGCTTTCATGTATCATGTTAGGTCAACCGACAAATGTGAGGATATAGAGCTCTGAAAACCCCCCACGTGGTCAATGAACAGATACGTGACAGTCCAAAGATCAATGTGTGGTGTGGCCTTCTCCATGACCGCTTGGTGGGTCCGTTTTTCTTTGAGGAGGATACAGTGACCTCAACAATTGGTATGAACATGTTGGAAGGATTCGCCTTCCCACAGATTGAAGACCTGCAACCCAATATCATTTTTCAACAGGAGGAGGCAGCTCCCCCTCATTGGGCATTTGTTGTTCGAGGCATCCTAAGTGAAAAATTTCCAGTTCGCTGGATTGGCTGAGACAGACCAACTGCCTGGCCCACATGATCACCAGACATAACCCCCCTAGATTTTTTTCTGTGGGGGGTTTTCTGTGGGTGTGAAAGATGTGCACAATACCAAGGTGGCAAACCTGCAGGATCTTCGTTCTCCGATCACACCTGCATGTACATTGGTGGACGCAAACATGCTGGCTGAACCAGGCAAGAACTCCTGTACCGCCTTGATGTCCTGTGCGTAACAAACTGAGCTCACATTGAAGTGTTTTGATTATGTGCACAAAACCTAATGAGTTTCTGTATCATATAAACAAAGGGTTTCGTGGTATCATTTGTGGTTCAAAATATATTAACAAAAAAAGTTGTACGGGTCTTTTTGGAGCACCCTGTACAGTGAGTGTTGAAGTACGTATATAATTCAATTTAAATAAAGTTTTAAAGGCATAAAAATTAAGTAATTCCGTGTTTTACTGCCATTTCACCCAGTTTTATTACACCACCCTATCTAACACGTTGTTATTCGTGCCTATTGTTTGTGTACTTTATACAACGTTTGTGTGTGTTTGTGTCCTTAAAAATGGTAAGTTTTCTGTTTGGAATGATATTCCATTTTGTTTGCCTGCCAGGCAGGCAGAGTAAATATATTATCTCACTCCTTTCTGCGCATGTGCTGTCGAGATGAATTCAAAGCCGAAATACGGCAAAATGGCAGACTTGTCTTGCGATTCATGTTCAAAATATAACATTTGATTTAAATAAGCTCTTCCTCGATCATAAACTGATAAAACAGACAGATGAATGAATGACATGAAACAATCGCTTAACCACACTTTCGCTTCGTGTGCACGGGGTAATAATGGTCGTAGTATATCAGCAAAATTACAGCAGCAGACACAGAACATCACCTAGTGGATTTAATATCAGCCACTGTAAGAAGAAAAACATAAAGACCCTTCAATTCCTACCGACGCACTTACTTGCCAGGTGGGGTCTTTAGAACAGGACAACCACAAATTTCCAGTGAGGGTGAATCGTTTGTCCTGAACGAAAAGAATAAGCAACAGAAATTAAACATATCAACATCACCCAAGATTTCCCATCAAGATGCATAATTATTTATCATAATCTTTGTTTATAGTTACAGAATAACACTATTTTAAAGTTTCAACAACAGAGGAACTAGAAAGTCCTTTTGCCTCTCACCACCAATGGCCCCCTTCTCCCCACCAATGTCCCCCTTACCCCACCAATGTCCCGTTCGCCCCGCCAATGTCCCGTTCGCCCCGCCAATGTCCCGTTCGCCCCGCCAATGTCCCGTTCGCCCCGCCAATGTCCCGTTCGCCCCGCCAATGTCCCGTTCGCCCCGCCAATGTCCCGTTCGCCCCGCCAATGTCCCGTTCGCCCCGCCAATGTCCCGTTCGCCCCGCCAATGTCCCGTTCGCCCCACCAATGTCCCGTTCGCCCCGCCAATGTCCCGTTCGCCCCGCCAATGTCCCCTTCACCCCACCAATGTCCCCCTTCACCCCACCAATGTCCCCCTTCACCCCACCAATGTCCCCCTTCACCCCACCAATGTCCCCCCTTGCCCCCACCAATGTCCCCCCTTGCCCTCACCAATGTCCCCCCTTGCCCTCACCAATGTCCCGTTCACCCCAACAATGTCCCCCCTCACCCCACCAATGTCTCCTCACCCCACCAATGTCTCCTCACCCCACCAATGTGAATGTCTCCTCACCCCACCAATGTGAATGTCTCCTCACCCCACCAATGTGAATGTCTCCTCACCCCACCAATGTCTCCTCACCCCACCAATGTCTCCTCACCTCACAATGTCTCCTCACCCCACCAATATCTCCTCACCCCACCAATGTCTCCTCACCCCACCAATGTGAATGTCTCCTCACCCCACCAATGTCTCCTCACCCCACCAATGTCTCCTCACCCCACCAATGTCTCCTCACCCCACCAATGTCTCCTCTCCCCACCAATTAAACGATAACAATCAGCATCATTATCATTATGAAAGAATGATATTGCAGAAATTTGTCCATTCAGAATTTGAACTCATGGCTTGACCTTTGAACCATAAACTTACCTTTATGATGTGTAAACGATGATAATGATATTTAATGGAGACTCAAACTTTCGCTTGAACCTTTCACTCAAGGCGCATCAAAGGACGGAAGTGAACATCGTAACACACCGTAACACGCCGATCTATCGCTTCACCAGGTTACCGACATGAACAACGTCGTTCATTCTCCGTCAGTATTTCCATGCAGACGGATAGACAGACACGTAAACTCTCAGGCAACAGCTGACGCATGAGCAGGGAGTCAGGGACGGTTTATCCGCACAAACAAAGGTCTAAGCACAGAGTCTGCGAGCGGCTAAAGTTGAAAAAGAAGCAGAGGAAAGGATAAAGACGTGAAGAAGATGGTGAAACAATTGCAGAAATACGAGACAAATTTTAGATTCCAGTTGTCCAAAGTGGACGAGGCAGCTACATTAATAAATTGCGTTCTAGCGACGAGTTTGGCTCTTCCGGCTCGCCGTCTGACGTCATTCGTGCGTGACGCGTAAACAAGGAAGTTCGTTCAGCGCGTTGCACGTGCCCGAAACGCCAAATGTCCCTTTTAAAAGTTTTTTTTTCCCTTCCAGATTTTCATATCGATGTTTAGAGTATAGTCCTGAATGGTTGTCACGTTGTTAAGTTACAGGAAGTAGGTGTGCGCGAAAGGCCTCGCCACCACAAGTCGTGTACCATGGTGTCGGTCACGATACACCCAGCGCGCTTTTGCCACCACTTGTTATCAATATCATCATCCTCCCTCCATCCTCGTTTCTTTAACAACTCAACCTTCTCATCCTGCTCACCTGGTCCTGCTCACCGTTCGTCGTCGATACGTAATTCATCCTCTGCACGGTTCCCGCCTTTTCCTCCCTCTTCATCGATATCCAAGCTGCTCGACGATGCATACTCCGGGGAACCTGTTCCTCGTTCAAAATCCCGCGAATCCCACCAAACCGAACCTGGCACCATCTTGCTATTTCCGGGGCAAGGATCTCAACGTCCCGGCATGTGTGCGGGTCTGGGCGCACACCCTGAAGCCATGGAGGTGTTCGCCGAGGCAAAGAAGGTGCTCGGTTGGGACCCTTGGGTGTCGAGCCAGACGGGGTCCGCGGACGACCTTGTGCACACCGAGATCTGCCAGCCCGTCATCTTCACTGCGTCGATCGCTGCCTTTGCAGTGCTGCAGAAGAGATTCCCACAGGTCCATCCATGGTCGTGTTCTTGGCACCTACACGTACATCATGTTGTGACATTACCTCCTGCCATGGTTGTTTATGATTGCCTGACCTCTGTTCTTGCTCCATTTGCACTCTTAGCCCCTCCGACCCTCCACATCTCTTCCAGGACACACGTGTCCCTCCACTAGTAACCACCTGGTGATATTCATTCACAACCCAGGCTGGTCCACCTCCATGCTTTTATTGCTCTTTTCTCCCAATTATGGAAACTGCCTTCTCGAGGCTGTTCGGTTCCACCATTCCCACTTTTTTCACATTCCCATTCATTCATTTCATTCATTCATTTTCACATCCACATTCCCATTTCCAAGGATTGAAGCAGGAGATGCACCACCATGTCATTGCACACCTTTACCTGCGATCTTTTCCACCCCCATTCACATCACTCTACCTAACCTAACCCTCTTACTGGTTACTATTTCCTCCCCGACCGCTTTTCCCGTTTGTTCATTCCATTGTGTGATTTATCCAACTGTCCCCCTACCCCACCCCCCCCCCCCCCCTCAAAAAAAATATAAGTAACACCGTGCGGGGTATCGTGTTCTATGAACTCTTTAGTTCATTTAAAGATTCCTTTTGAATGCAGATCTGTCATTTCCTCTATCTGCAGATCCTGGTGGGGTGATGCATTTTCTCCAAGGTGTGCTGGGTAGCATCTTTACCCTATCTCACTATTCCACCCGCCGAGATCTTGTAGAAAAAAAAAAATGTATTGGGTTATGGTGGAAAAGGCCAACACCCTCTCGTAATGAAATGGTTTACATGGTTGTGATTGGCAGGTGGTGGATGAATGCCGGGCAGTTGCTGGGTACAGCCTGGGAGAGCTCACAGCATTGGTGATTGCTGGGACCATGATCTTTGAGGATGGTAAGGTGGTAATGATCAAGGAGAGGGTATCCTCCTTCTCCTTCCATTGCAATCCGTTTGCATTATATGAGGAAATGTGCAGGAAGAGGCCACTAAGCTTCTCGCTCTCTTGTCATTCATTCATCAATTCATTCAAAGTGGAAACCATTATTAAATAAAATTGATAAAAATGTGGTGCAACGTCTCACATTCAAATCCCATATACCATACATTTATCCATTCTCTACTAATGCCTTTATAATTCATGTAAAGGTACACTGTTGTCGACTAATGAGTTTGTCGTCAATGTAATGTATGTACAAGCTCGTCCAAGAGTCTCAGATCACTGTAAAAAAAAATCTGTAAAAAAAATTAAAAGGTGGATTCTCATGTAGCGTTGGGGCTTAACACCCAAATATAAAGTACTAGCTGAAGTACCTGGTGTTTCCAGGGATATTCAATTAAATATGTAATTTAAATATACAGTCATGCGAAAAAGTAAGTACACCCCATGTAAAGTTTTGACTTTTTCAACATACAGCTATTTGATCTTCATTTCAACAATATTGATAGATAAAGAATGAATGAATATGAATGATCGTTTTAAGACCATTTTTCCCCGCTAGAGCGGGGGTTAGCCTTGCGGGCCACATGACAATCATGGTTCCCTGTTTGAGGCAATGTTTTTATGGCCGGATGCCCTTCCTGACGCCAACCCTTGGTCTCCTCTTCGATGCACATGGATACAGTGTGCCTATTCTGAATCGGGGTACACACCGTGATCATTCATCCCAGCAAGCTGGTACTCAATTTGCCAACCTCGGAAGGTATGACAGGCTGAGTCAACCCCCCTGGTGTTAATTCAGCGATCGACCGGGATTTGAACCCAAGATCCTAGGATCCCAAGCCGGCACCCTAACCGCTAAGCCAACGCCAGGCTAATATTGATAGATAAAGGTGATATAATATAACAAATATGATGAAACATTTACATTTTGTAGTCAATTGTATAATTTAAATAAACATAAATGCAAATTTCGCATGTGGAAAAAGTAAGTACACCCCAATATTTATCACTACTTCAAATACCTAAAATTTGAATCAGGTGCACCAGCTCAGGTGCAAATGATTAGAACATCGTTAGAGAGGATCTTGGAGGAGCCAGTCTTATTTAAACCTCAGTCATTTAGTTTGGTTTGCTCTTTGTTGTTGAAGTGTGCGGCGTCACCATGCCTAGATCAAAAGAGGCCTTCAGAGGCCTGAGGCCTTCAGAAAGAAGGTTATAGATGCCTACGAGTCTGGGAAGGGATTTAAAAAGATCTCGAAACAATTTGAAATCAATCATTCGACTGTCCGCAAGATCATCTACAAGTGGAGAAGATTCCAAACAACTGCCAACAGGCCAGGCCGCCCCAGCAAGTTCAGCCCGAGAGCAGACCGCAAGATGCTGAAAGAAGTCTCTAAGAACCCGAGAATGTCATCACGGGACCTACAGGTAGCTCCTGCCACTGTTGATGTCAAAGTGCACGAGTCTACCATTAGAAAGAGGCTGCACAAATTTGATCTACACGGGAGGTGTGCCAGGAGGAAACCTTTGCTGTCCAGAAAGAACATCAGGGCAAGACTAAAACGTTTTCACGTGACTGTACATGCGAAATTAGCATTTATGTTTATTTAAATTATACAATGGAATACAAAATGTAAATGTTTCATGATATTTGTTATATTATGTCGGTGGGGTAGCAATATGTCGAGCCAGGTAGATCTGTGTAGGTAGGTATTCGTCTGTCGCGGTAAGTTAATCTACCCTGTTATAAGTTTCATGTGGTGGCGTTTTGTCGGTTAAGAGTATACCTGTGAGCATACCAGGATGTTCGAGTGATAAGTAGCATAGGGATTAAAGAGTAGCACCCCTGTGTGTCACACCTGGTAGCTAAACCTTTGTCCCTTATGGCAATGCACAGCAACATAGACATGTAGTTAGGTCCCTAGTGCAGCACTAAATGATTCCCTACCCTGACATGACTGAAAGACGAACAGGCAAGAAATCCAGGCCAGGACACCGCTGATGATGGCCGCCGCCACCTACACCTCCGGCAGGCCTATCCACCTCGAATAGCACGCGCTATGACCACGCTACAGGGAACGAGTGTTGGGGCAGCGCGGTAGGCACGGACTTCCAGCCGGCGAGTCGGAGGAGGGCACTGATTGGGTGGCGCGCCAGGGCTGACGTCACCACCGCGGGAAGGTTATTTAAGGGCGCGCCGAAGGACATTTTTTTTCTCTTGCGGCTCTTGCTCTCTTGCGGTTCGTGCTCTGGAGATTCCTGGCCCTGGCAGTCCCGGTGCGATCCTGAGTGGAGAGAGTCCTGTCCCTGGTTGAGTTGGCTTGAGAGTTGGCTTGTCGATCGTGTGTGAAGATCGACCTCGTGGTGCTTGGAGCAGTGCTCGGTGCTGTGGTGCTGGAGCGAGGGATCTCGTGGGTGCATCGGGGCCGAACGGAGCTGTGTTCCACGCCGGAGATTGAAGACGAGGGACAGATAAGGCCAATCCCCATTACATTTTACCCGACGAGACAATTATTTTCCTTTAATCCATCCCCCCCCGTCTGTATTTGACGTCAGTGTGTGGGACCCAATTTAGTTACATTATTTGATTATCGTCACGTTTCCTGTCCCGACGTTTCTTTGCAATAATCCTTTGTATTATTTTTCATCCCCTGTTAAACCTGTGCCTGGTTGAATTAATTTCCCTGCAGGATCGAAGCTACGTCGGTTCGTTGAAGGTAAGTGCTTTTACCACAGCCTTCCATTTTCCTTCATCCTCCCGTGTTTTATAGCCGAATCCGTGTTTGGTCGTTGCCTCCAATAAAACCGTTTAGGCCTATCCACGGTCTCTGGTGTTAACCGGAGTCGCACGACAATATTATATCACCTTTATCAATCAATATTGTTGAAATGAAGATCAAATGGCTGTATGTTGAAATATGTTGAAAAAGTCAAAACTTTACATGGGGTGTACTTACTTTTTCACGTGACTGTATCCTGCATGACAATCACAAAACATATTACTCGATCACTCCCGGGGAAAATCCCAGGCAATGTATAAGCAACATACTCGCTCGAGGCCTGAACATGGAAGTGTTATAATAAACCTGTGTAAAGCAATCTTTTTAATAACAGACACACATGTAAACACTATAATAATTATATTGTGTTGTTGACAACAAATCGCGATATACAACCTTAACTTACGATCTTCACAAAACATATTACTCGATCGCTGCAAGGAAAAAAAACGCAGGCATTGTATAAGCACAAGACCTGGTTGAGGCCTGAAAGCCAATTATCTGGTTTAATTTTAATTTTATTTTTATCCAAACATAGCCCTCGACCTTCCTTCCTCTGCATGAAAGAGGATGCCATGCAAAGTTTGGTTACACTGGTTCCTGCAGGGTCCGAATGTATAAACAAACAAACTTTCTTCGTTATACAGTGGAACCTCTAAATCCGAATTTAATTCGTTCCAGCGGAAGTTCGGATTGGGAAAAGTTCGGAATTAGAAACTATTTTCCTCATTAGAAATAATGGAAAGTGAATTAATCCGTTCCTGGACCCCAAAAATCCATTATCAAGACACTGTTAACTGCAAATACACATGATTCAAGGTAAAATAAGATGAGTAAATGCCCTAAATATCAAATAATAATAATAATAATAATAACAAGAAATAAATGTACTAACATGAAAATAACTGCATTTACCTTAGTGGAGAGTTCTGATGGTGCATGTGGAAGCTGGAGAGGAGGAAGGAGGGAGAGGGTTTTATTGCTTGGAAGGTGAGGCACCTTCCAAGCTAACATCAGATGACTGTGCTTCTGGTGTTTGCTCTCTTTGTCTCTTAACACCACTTGTAGAGGGTTGGGGCTCACTAGGCTTGCTTTCTTTAGAGAACCACCTCTCCAAAGTTGCCTGGTGTTGGCGACTTTTCTTAATTTTTCTGAAGTGGTCAATCACATTGTCACCGAACAAGTTAATGCTCCTGTTAACCACTGCTTTATTAGGGTGCCACCTTTCAACAATGGCCTGTGTTTTAGACCAATGGAAGCACAGTTCTTTAATTTCAGCACTGGAAATGTTACCACGAGCTCCCTCTTCCTCCTCTGAATAAATTTCCACTGCCACTTCTTCTTGCTGCATCTTGTGGAGGTGCTGAAGTTCTTCTGTGGTGAGTTCCTTGTTGTGATCCTCCACTAACTCCTCCACATCCTCTTCACTCACCTCCAAGCCCATGGACTGACCCAATGCTACAATAGCAGGCACAATAGGTTCTTCAAAGCCTTCAAAATCTCGACACTCGCGGCGGGAAGTATGAACGACGCTAACGCTATGTTGGCGGTTCGGTTATAGAAATACATTCGGAATTAGGGACAAAATTTTCTCGAATTTACGGTTCGGAATTAGAGTAGTTCGAGATGAGGGGCGTTCGGAATTAGGGGTCACTACTGTATATTAGACTAGCCAAAAGCACCCAGCGTTGCCCGGGTTCTTTTTGAATGAATTTAATCTTCTGTACATAGGTCTTACTACTATAATTCAGCTTTTACTCGTGGCGGTAGAAGATTGACTACTATAATTCAGCTCAGCTTTTAATTGTGAAATGGGCCCAGCCTGGCCAAGGCAGCCTCGACCGGCATCACCACCTAGCCTATAACCTTCCCGGGGCTCGTCCCGACATTTTTGGTTCTTTTTGAACGAATTTACTACTATAATTCAGCTTTTACCCATGGCCGTAGAAGATTGACTACTATAATTCAGCTCAGCTTTTAATTGTGAAATGGGCCCAGCCCGGCCAAGGTGGCCTCGACCGGCCTCACCACCTCGCCTATAACCTTCCCGGGGCCCGTCCCAACATTTTTTGTGTCAGAGGTTTCCTCCTATCTTTCACCGTTCAGGAGATTAGCGCGTGCAGACAAATAAACAAACAAACAAAAAAAAAAAAAAACTCATATATATATATAGATGAATGGATTGAATTGATGCACATACTGAAGAATGTTTGTCCTCAAATTTATCATTTTCACAGGATAGGAAACCACTTGGCTCGTATAGACGGTTTCATACAATTTTATCACACAAACATCTGGAATGTGATCCTGTCTGTCTTTGTCAAATCATTTTGCCTGTATGAGCTCAATTATTGAAAAGTATGGTGCCTGGTCACCTTTTCGTATTTGAACCTCTGCTCCCAGCTAACTTGGCAGACAGACAGCTATGACTATGACTCTTTGCCCTCTATGTTCATGCAAGTGATGTGAAATTAGAAGTTCGGAAGAAGCAAGTGATGACGTAGCTTTCACGAGAATGATGTGTATAGCTTAGGCCTTGGTACTTCCTTGCCTGTTCCAAGCTTCACAAAGCATGAAACCTAACAATTTCCTGCACTTTTACAAACATGTGTATCGTGATCTCTCCAAAACAAGACCTAAAGTGTAACAGCGGTGTAGCCTGGCTTGTTTGATCCTTTAGTTGAAGAGGATAGTCTGACCTGGGTGGGGATTACCAGTTAGCAAATAAATTTAAGTACTAATTTTTTTTTGACTTCAAGGAAAGAACAGCCGGTTCGGGGTAAAAAACATGGTGAATGGCAAATGATGAACCAATAAATTCCACATTCCTGTGCCACCCTCAGTCGAACGTCAGGCATTGACATCAGGTTCTCTATTTCCATTCCAAACAGCATCATTCATCATTCCAATCACAAATTAATACTATAATATTAATATATCAAAATATAATGTTAAATCACAATTGTATTGATATTATCAAACCAGCGAACCATCATCATCTGTTCACTTCCGGATTCGGGAGCATGATCCGTGTCGATCGCATTTCAAATTCATGATTTTATTGAGGAATTTCTGAAACCTCCTACCCACATCACGACACCCGCTGGGACCCCAAAACTTTCCACAGAAGGTTATTGTATTTCCTTTTAGCAAAATATGCAACTGTAATGGTTACTAAACGCATCCGCTGTCATGTGACCAGATCCTCAGCTCTGATTGGTGTACGTTTGTGGGGACATACGGACAGACAAACCATGTTTTAGACGCCATTGCCCCATGGGCTACGCCGTAAAAATTAAGATGAAAAATAAGGAAACTACTGACAACATACATTTTATGACCATTTTCTCTTTGATTTTCAGGGGTTTGGTGTAATGATGGCATTGCTCCATATGGATTTATCCATTGCGTCAGTTTCATGCAAACCCAAACATTTCATATATCTTGAAATTTTCAATCCATGTCTTTTTACGACGTCTTCCAAACTTTTTCCTTCTACCTCGATCTTTATGGTTTTGGTTTTTTTCAGCTTCATCCTCTGACCTTTGTGCACGACCATACCAACCAAGTCTTTGCTAGTATTGATTTTTTTAATCTCTTCCCAATTTCTGAGCTCGGAATTCTTTCTTTCAAAGACTATCCATTTACCCACCGTATCGATCACATCTCTGCTCTTTCCATAATTTTTACATCTTCAACCTGCATTTGCCCACGTTTTATTTCTAAACATCAATACTGGCCTGATAAAATATTGAGAGAAATCTCCAATTAACAACCCTTAGGCCCTAGGGGGGTAGTGTTCTAGTGAGACTCAGTATATTAGTTTCTTATTATTTTGCATTTTCAAAATTGCACTACTTTTTCTTTAGCGCTCAAATCAAACCCGTAAAAATAAGGTCCTATTTTATGACATGAAATGGCTTTCTTGAAAACAAAAATTGGTTTGTATTTCAAAATTTGTCCTTTTGCTTTCAGGATTGCGTGTTGTGGCAGAGCGCGGTGCAGCCATGGGCCAGGCATCTCTTGAAAGGCCCGGTGGGATGCTTACAGTCAGCATTCGGACGGGCAATAGCTCAAAAGCAATAGATGCTGCCTGCCAGGCCGCCCGAGATCATTGCATTGCTGAGATGGGTATGACGAGCCCTGTGTGCCAGTTGGCATCATACTTGTATCCCGGTGTGAGAGTCATTGGCGGAGATGACAAGGTGAGTTAATTTGTAGTCTCTTCTGCTGTCAACTCTCGTGGTAGCTTTCTCTGTGTATATCCAAAGCTCTACAATGTTTTTTTGTATACTTATTCGAGGCTCGTATGAGAGCCAACACATAGAACATATAATAAAGGGAGCGGGAGACAAGAGGGGGGAAGAGAGGGAAGCACAACAACAGTAGGGAACAAGAACATCGGGAGATCTGTGGAAGAGAGGGCTGGCCTGTATGAGCTCATTTATTTAAAAATATGGTGCTTGGTCACCTTGTCGTATTTGAACCTCTGCTCCCAACTAACTTGGCAGACAGACAGCTTGTTCATGCAAATGATGTGGAATTTTCTCTTTGCCCTCTATGTTAGATGACATTGAAACCTAGCTCTACTATAATGGGTCATTGTCTGACTAATGGTTGGTGGCCTTTTCCATTTTTAGAAAAGAACACAAGGTGGGCATTCTTATCGCATCACAATGGTGTCCTAAAATTTTGTCTAAGTATTTGGCCATTTCCATCGTCTAACCTAATAAACATTGGTTGTACTTGATGCGACTGCACTTTTGAGCTTATCACATGCAGTAATGCAATGTTGGTACAATATATATTTTTCCTTCGTTTGTCCATAAACATTGCTTTTTGAGTCACCATTGACATATCAAATATGGTAATTACGAAAGGTACCTGTCTTGCGTGCCGGGAAAAGTAAGCAAAAGTACCTGGACGGGAAAAGTTTGTTAATCTATCAATTTAAATTATTTTGTGGGCCTTTAAAAAGGTTATTTGTGTTGTACTCTTGGTTTCACTCAGAGCCAAAGCTCTGAGCTACTTATCCTGCCCACCGCAACATGGTGGTGCAATAACCGTGCGGCAGAGGTTCAAAAAGACAGCAAAATATTGTGCTTGGAAAAATATAAATTGACATCAACATCATTCATACTGTCATTCCCAAAGTGAATGTTCAGCTTTGCAAACGTAGCGGGGGAAGCGGCCGCCGTAAACGGGAGACAGACAAACGCACGGCGCTGAATTCCTCATTTGTTTTGAGCCGAAACAAATGTGGCCACTTGTACAACAGCTGGAAGTTTTCTGCTACTTGAAATGTTGAGAATCGATGTCTGAAAGATTTAATTCCTTTCGCTCCAGCAAGATGCTGTTGAAAGGTAAAAGAAAATGGCATTTACAAAATTATTTATAAGATGTGTAAAAAGCAAACTGCGCAACTGGACTGAATGGCATCCTGGACCACTGGTTACAATGAAGTTAAAAGGTAATTACCAAATCTATAACAGGCAGCAAAAGTGATCTGTGTCTGAACCTGAGTATGAATAAGAACAGGAGAAAAGAGGAGATTCCGAAATATAATTGATATTTGCTTTCTGCATTTACCATGGTCCAACAATGGTTACTTTATGACCTATCCTCAATACTTGTGTGGTGCAGCCTCCTATTTTACTTCTAATTGTTTTTAAACATGCATCCTTCCTCCATAATATTTTCTTCTTTGCTTCTTCCTTCTCTCCAGGCACTAAAGTACATCCAAGCCAATGCGGCCTCCTTTGGACTAACGCGTCCAATCCGTCTGCCAGTTTCCGGTGCGTTCCACACCGATATGATGGCATCGGCCGTAGCAGCACTGGATCGGACCCTGGGAACCGTATCCCTCGTTCATCCTCAGATACCCGTCATCGCGAATGTCACAGCAATGTATCATGGGCATGGGCCCAGCATCCATAAAAACCTCCTCAAGCAGGTTAGAGTTTTGCTATTTGTTGTGATTTATTTGGCTGCTTCATTCTCTGACATTTTGTTGGTGTTCTCCATATTGTTTCCTTGTTTTCATCCTCGTTTTATTCTGGTCCTTATTCTATTCCAAAACTTGGACTTGTATGCTTTCCACTGTTGTATAGATCTTTGTCGTCCTTTTTCTTTTTCTTTACGATTTATTTTCACACTTTTCGTTGTACTCTCCTTCCAACTTTCTGCCATAGTTGTGATGGGAATAAAGCTCACCTTTAAAAAGTGCATTAATGCAACTTTATATGCTCTTGATATTCACTGACAAAGAAAGGTGCTTGGAATCATGATGGTTCCTTTAGACTCATTATACCTTTCAGTTCAGGTGACATACCTTTCAGTTCATATAGATAGATTACAGGGCCAGTGATATCTTTTCATGTGATAATATGAACAGTTTATGTTTTATATCCCACTGATAGGCCAGATTTGGATTTGGATATGAACCAAAATCTAATCGGCTTGTTCTTGTCACTTACCCATCTCATCCACCAAGTTTTGTCATAAATCGTCCACAACTTTATTAAATATCATGCTATATATCGTTTTTGGCCCCATCTCTCAATGATGAAGAATCATTAAAAAATAATTAAATTATCTTATGTGGATCCTCACCAATATTGAATCGATTCGGCCTTTGTCACACACCCAACCTCTCCACCAAATTTCGTCCGAATCAGTCCACAACCTTTTGAGATATCCTTTTCACAGACAAACAGATAGGGGTGAATACTGTTACAGACGCGGCTTAGATGTTATTTACCGAGCGGTTTGGTATGACCACGTCTGCACAAGTTACCCGATTATACCCGAACGTTGACTAATCGCGCTACGCTAGATCAATGAAGGAAAAGGACACACGGCTGGGATTAAAATGACACGACACCAGGGATACGGTTCTCAAGACCTCCGGAGGAGATTATATTCGTTCGGAAGGTTAGATTACAACTACAAGAGGGACATCATAGAAAGACAGGCACTTAGACACACTTATATTAACCCCAACAGACGACAGATAAACGGGACAAAAGGCTGACTCACACGGGGATTGATGGCAAGGAAAGCGGGTATTCGATGGCCAGCACAAGGTGCACCTTGTGCTCAGGGACAGGATAGCGCGGCCCAAAAGATGCAGGAGGTCTCTCAGCGCTCGGAGGTGGCTCTCTTGTCTTCTCAAGCTCGGGGCGCATCTGACCTCACATCCGGTAAGTCGCTGCGTATATCCGGCGGGGAGTGACACGCCCTCGGCTCGTTAGCTCCGCCCCAGATGGAATCGGCTCGTTGCTTCTCATTGGGTGCATGCGGGGGGGTTACCGGCTCCGCCCTTGACGAGGGGCTGACAGGGAGCCCCTTCGTGGTAACCCCGTAGAGCGCATGGTCATGGCGGCTAACCGAGCTGGTGGGAGGACGCACACTCCCCCCGCGCGCCGTGGTTGTAGTTGTTGTTGTAGCTGTAGTTGTTGTTGTTGTTGTTGTTTGGGGAAGAAGATGGAAGGAGGTATGGGAAGGTCCTAAACTCACTACTGGTGCCATATAATCACATTCTGGTGCAACGAAGAGTCAGAATTAATGGAAAGGAGTCCTTAACTGACATAGACTAAGAATAACTAGCAAGATGTCCGAAAGTTGTCTACGTGAGATGCGGTGGACCTGGGCACGACATTTAATGGGGGAAAAAGGGGAAGGTCGGTTCTACAGAGTGTTGTTTACAGACAATGGGACTAGGGAATGGGGGATTGGGGATAGTTGGGGAGTATTGGGGAAATAGGGGAATATTTACAAGCGGATATGGAGGCCAAATTCCATATTCGCAACATTGCACCCTTCTCTACCCTCGGGGCGTCTCGACCCGATAAATTTTTACCTACTTTAGTGTGGCACGCAATGTAGTTCCCTCTACTATTAACTCTACCCTGAGTGCGACAGTTTTACAGATATTCACAAATGAGTAAATATGTCCCCCTGCGACGTTGCACCCTTCTCCTCACAGAAACACACCCACAGGATAACCGAATCCGGAAAGAATTCGCAAACTAAACATACAGCCGGTAGGGAGCATTATTTACAAGACTACGCTGATATTTACACTACGATCCAGGACCTGTTTTTGGAGGGACACATGCAGATGTTATGCATAGAGAGCGCACGCATGCCAGCATCGATACACCAACCCACGAGTGCTCTGTGGCCTACGGCCTTTAATAACGTGCAGAGCACCCTTTCCCAGCACGAAAAGCACCACCCCATCATGTACAGTCAGCACCATCCGGTGCACCAATAAAGTGTCTATAAATCACCGGTGGTGTCGCAGCTGGCCGATGTTCTGCCGCTGGTCTTGCCTTCATGTGGTGCACTTGGCCTTCTTACTTCTTTAAAAAATCAAGAAAGGCGCCAACCGCGTCCATTTCTCTATTGTGGCCGTCAGGGGGCCAACTGTTAGTGGTTCACCTTGTATGGCATCGGTGCCACGTTGACCCATAGGTCCATCCACGGGTGGTGCTTGGCCGCATAAGAACTGCGGTCCATGGTGGGTGGCCACAAACATTGCGGTCCATATGGTGTATCGATCCAGGCAGCAAGCAGCGAAAGTGCAGGCCCACAACTGCGTAGCCAGCACCTCTCTCTCCTCCCTCTCTGCCCCCAAAGCCAGATCCTCGGAGGTGGGAGACAAAAGAAGCAGACAAGTGAGTAAGGTGGTAAGGGCGCAAAAGTGCACGCAATGTAAGGTAATGCACACTGGGGGCACATGGGAACCAGGTGAGACAGGTACGTTCCTACCGTACGCCCCCCCCCCCCCCCCACCAGGTAACCTACATGGCCCCTCCCTTACCCCTTACTGTATCCACACAACACAACACTACCCATAAACATCTATTTTACAAATCAACAACATCCCTACTGTCTTCCCCGTTCCTCCCATAAACCAAATTCGTCTTCTCTCCCTCCTAACCAATCAAATTTGCCATTTTCAACTTTCATCAAAATTTGCCATCTCCAACTGAACATCACAATTTGCCATTACCAATTCATCATCAGTCCCTCCTAAGGAGGGAGAGATGGAATCACCCCAATGTCTCATCCACGTCGTGATGCGTCTCACAAATCCACACAGCAATTTCATTTCCTGCAACAAACAAAGAAAACACAGGTGTGGAGTCATCATCATCACCTCAGGTAAGTGGCTGCGTATGGTGCGACAGGTTCATCAATCCTAACTATTTCCTAAATGACTTTAACAACTTTACACTACCCGGGGTCTTTCTCCGGCCAAACCATTGGCCCTCTTACACTATGGGTTCTAAAAACCAATTCCCATTGGCCAAACTGTGGTGCTTTTCAATTTGGGGTCTCACTCCCCCGATTCATCTCCCGGTGCCCTCGCACAATTTCTGGGCTGTGGCGTGTACCTCTCCCAGCGGGTCTACCCACCTGCACACCTCCACCACTGCAGTTGCCTCCGAGCTTACCTGCTCCTTACCCTAACCTAACTACCTGGGGAAGGCCCTCTGGCGCTCTCCCCACTCGGTGCCCTCTCTGGCACTGGGCTGCCCGATCCACACCCGGGATCCTCAGGCACCCACTCACAACTACCGGCTCCCAGAGCCCACCTGCGGCCTCACCTGGCCGACATCCTCACAGTGGTGGAGTGCCCAACCAACTACACACACTAACAGGCTACACGCCCAGCCATTTCCACGACACTAATGCACCCATCCTCAATACCATTCTGTCACCCGCACCACAGATGCCAATATCCAACCACAATTTACCTGTACCCTCTACCTAACACTTACACTACCCGCCCCGGGTATCCGTGATGGGGGTCCACTCTTCCCCCATTCACACCTTCGCACCATGCACACCACTCCATACCACTTACTCCAACTCTCTCCACACACCTGTACCTGCACACCTGTGCTCTCACACCTGGTGCCACCTGCACCCTTCTCTCCCCAAGCGCATTTGCGCTGATCCACAACACTCACTACTCATACACTGTTCCACACACCTGTCCAGTTGCACACCTGTGCAATCACACCTGTTCAATTCTCACACACACGGCATCATCTCAGCTTACTACTCCCTTCTGAAACTTGCGCTTCCCAGTCGTCCCTTCAAATTATTGCGCTCCCTCGTCATTATCATCCACACTAATCTACCTGCGTCCCCACTACAGGTATCAGTCACTAACTAAACTTAACGTTACCTAATGTCATCTTCTAGGGCCCTATCAATATAACCTAACCCACCCGGGCTAGTTTTCACTGCCATACACCCCATAAGCTATAGCTCCTTTGCCCCCACACCATGGGAAGGGTGGCAGGGATGCCAGCCTTACCCACCGGGCCCATCGCTCACTACCAATTTTTGCACATCAAATTTCAACAAATCAAAAATTTGCCAATCACTACCCATCATCTGCCAATCACTACTGCCAATCCTTTGCCAATCACCAAATTTTGTTTTTTTCTAATTTTGGGTCCAAAACACTAACCTCATCACCCAGTCTACTCACTAATGCCTCTCGGTGCGCCAATTCCCGTCCAAAGCCCGGCTTTGTAAAGCCAAGCCATGAATGCGGGTTGTTCTGTGCCAGCGGCTGGATACGTCCCGCATTCGGTGCAGGGAAGGAGGTTTACCCGGGCCGAGATCCCACGCACCATCTCGGCACGGAGCCATCCCATGGCTCGATCTCGACCTGCCGGAATGCCTCAACAAAAAGTGGTCGCCATGACGACCCTTTCTATCGGGCTGCCCGCTCCGCCTCGTGGAGCACGGACGCGGCCGTTCAAAGCGAGGCCCAGCACGCACCGAGGGCCCGCTTCGGTTAAAAGTCGCTCTAACCTCTAACCCGTGTAACGTCGATGCTTCACCTGGACGCTTACACCCCGCAGCCCGTTCCTTGCTCACACATCCAGCCGTTCCCATGCTACCTTTCCTTACACACCCAGGTACCCTCATTCCACTCACAGACTTGGTCACACACCTGACCACCGAACACCTTGGCACACATTCGTTGGTCGCACACCTCACTAACACACCTCTTCGCGCCCCCTCCTCTGTCACCTCCTCTGTGACAATCACAGGGGTGCTCTCATTCGCACACCCAACCACGTGCCTCACCACCAACTCCAGCGTGCATTCCCACTCACGCTCTACCATTCCAGGTGTGCATCCTTCCATCCCAGGTGTACATCCTCGCTCACCTGTCACAACCAGCTCACTCTCCTTGTCACTCTCACTACTCTCACCTCCATTCTTGACAGCGCACTCACCCTTACTCTTGACAGCGCACTCTTTCCTCGTGCACCTGTCCGTCACACACCTTTCTCGCGCACACTCTCCCGTTACACCCTCTGTAACACTCACCACAGGTGGACACTCTTCCTTACTTCTGACAGCGCACTCTTTCCTCATGCACCTGTCCGTCACACACCTTCCTCGCGCACACTCTCCCGTCACACCCTCTGCAACACTTACCACACCGCGCTTCCATGTGCTCCCTCGCACACGCGCTACGACCGACTCACTCTCGCCAGCACTCTCACTACTCCTTGGCACGCACTTTTTCCTCACACACCCCAGAGTCGGACTTTCTTGCACACCTCCTTTTTCGCACACCAGACCTGTCGCACACTTCACCCACGGCCTCTCACGAACACCCGGGTCCATCTCGACCCCCAAGCTTCTTAAATCCCCTGGCGCATCATACGCACGACCATATTGGTCACCACTTACACCGGGTCCTCTTCCTCTTCGCTTCTCCTCCATCACCTGCGAATCCCTCATCCGGTTAATGAGCACATCATCACGATCCAAACACAGACTTCGGACCAATTCTTTTATCTCTTCTTTTATCTCTTTCTTATCCCCTCTCCGTCGCTTCTTAATTTCGCTCATCCCTTCTTCCACTTCTTCTAATTTGTGCTTCACCTCTTTTATTCCCCGGTACGTCTCCTCAAGCTCGTCCTCCAAGGCTACCTTGACCGTTTCCATGTGCGTCCTCACCTGCCGGTCCTTCGTCTCCATTACCTCTATCACCTCGTCCAGCCTCGTTGTCAGTCCCTCACGTACCATCTGACATTCCCTCTTCGTCGCTACCAAGTCATCTTTTAGTTCTTTCTGTGTCGCTTTTAAACCTCCTAATACCGCAGTGTTCCTTTGAACCTGCTCCACTAACTCAGTCTGTCCCACCGTCAGCTGCTCCACCTCCTGCGTCAGGTCCTCTATGCCCCCTTGTAACTTTACAGTCCCCTTTCTCACCTCCTTCTCCATGTGCTCCTCACAGTGCCTCACCTCCTCGCGCACTCCTCCGACCTCCTCACTCACTCCTCTCCTGATCTCCTCTCCCATCACTTGCATCTCCTGCCCAGATGCCACCCTCATCTGCTCCATTTCCTCCCTGTGAGCATCCAGTTTGGCTTCTACCCCCATTCTGACCCCCTCTATCTGCTGCCCCATTTGGTTAACTTCCCTTTCCGCTTGGTCCCTCATGTCCCTCAATTTGCCTTCCATGGTGTTTTCTAACCCCTCTAACCCTTTTTGCATCCCTTCCATTTGATTCTCTTGAGCGGCCATTCTGTTTTCTACCCCCATTAACCCCTCCTGTATTTCCCCTAATCTATTGTCTAATTTCCCAAATTTCTCGTCTAATCCCTTAAAATTATTGTCTAATCCCCTAAAAGTATTGTCTAACCCCTCACTGGTACCCCTCGCTTCGTCCCTCATTACCCCCATTTGGTTTCCCATTACCCCCAATTGCTCACTCCGAGCCCTCGCTTCGTCCCTCATTACCCCCATTTGGCCCTCCAATCGCTCACCCTGAGCATCCATCCGGTTCCCCATTACCCCCATTTGGTCCTCCAATCGCTCACCCATTTGTTCCATAAGGGCCCTCATTTGCAACATAAAAAGGTTCGGATCCACCAGGGGCGCTGCCACGGTCGCGGGCGTGGACGCCGTGGCCACCTCGTGCGTGACAACACTATTTTGCGACCCTGCCGCCCTCACTGCTTCGCTCTCCTCGCGTCCCTCAATTTGGTCCTGGACCGACCCTGCCTCACTCTCCCCTACCGGACCCCAGCTGTCTTGGTCTGCCATAGCGCGACTTTCAAAATTCGGGTTTTTATTTCCGTATAACAAAATCAAATTTCGCCGTTATAATTTCGTGCGGGAAACGCGCTCCGAATTGATTCTACTACAAATTTGGGCCTAATAAATTTAGTCCCGGGTTCGAATTCCACTCCTCGACACCAATTGTTACAGACGCGGCTTAGATGTTATTTACCGAGCGGTTTGGTATGACCACGTCTGCACAAGTTACCCGATTATACCCGAACGTTGACTAATCGCGCTACGCTAGATCAATGAAGGAAAAGGACACACGGCTGGGATTAAAATGACACGACACCAGGGATACGGTTCTCAAGACCTCCGGAGGAGATTATATTCGTTCGGAAGGTTAGATTACAACTACAAGAGGGACATCATAGAAAGACAGGCACTTAGACACACTTATATTAACCCCAACAGACGACAGATAAACGGGACAAAAGGCTGACTCACACGGGGATTGATGGCAAGGAAAGCGGGTATTCGATGGCCAGCACAAGGTGCACCTTGTGCT
Source organism: Myxine glutinosa (assembly GCF_964187855.1). Taxonomy (NCBI): domain Eukaryota; kingdom Metazoa; phylum Chordata; class Myxini; order Myxiniformes; family Myxinidae; genus Myxine; species Myxine glutinosa. Next base: position 49,351,300 of record NC_136267.1, read on the forward strand.
CAGGGACAGGATAGCGCGGCCCAAAAGATGCAGGAGGTCTCTCAGCGCTCGGAGGTGGCTCTCTTGTCTTCTCAAGCTCGGGGCGCATCTGACCTCACATCCGGTAAGTCGCTGCGTATATCCGGCGGGGAGTGACACGCCCTCGGCTCGTTAGCTCCGCCCCAGATGGAATCGGCTCGTTGCTTCTCATTGGGTGCATGCGGGGGGGTTACCGGCTCCGCCCTTGACGAGGGGCTGACAGGGAGCCCCTTCGTGGTAACCCCGTAGAGCGCATGGTCATGGCGGCTAACCGAGCTGGTGGGAGGACGCACACTCCCCCCGCGCGCCGTGGTTGTAGTTGTTGTTGTAGCTGTAGTTGTTGTTGTTGTTGTTGTTTGGGGAAGAAGATGGAAGGAGGTATGGGAAGGTCCTAAACTCACTACTGGTGCCATATAATCACATTCTGGTGCAACGAAGAGTCAGAATTAATGGAAAGGAGTCCTTAACTGACATAGACTAAGAATAACTAGCAAGATGTCCGAAAGTTGTCTACGTGAGATGCGGTGGACCTGGGCACGACATTTAATGGGGGAAAAAGGGGAAGGTCGGTTCTACAGAGTGTTGTTTACAGACAATGGGACTAGGGAATGGGGGATTGGGGATAGTTGGGGAGTATTGGGGAAATAGGGGAATATTTACAAGCGGATATGGAGGCCAAATTCCATATTCGCAACAATACATAACCTCCATACACCTCTGGTGACGAAGGTAATGACTACAGACAAATGAAAAAAAATCATCATCATCATCGATCTTATCTCGGTTGAGTAACCTTTAGACCCCATCTACCTCTGGGTCTCAATATAATGCATCATTCATTTAGCAAGATGAACTTCAATCAACGTTTATTTTGTACAACCTGATTGAAGTTAACTGTAAATTGATTGAAAAATATTTGACCCATAAATCTTTGAGACAAGTCTTATAGCCCAGGAGCATTAGGTTAGGACCTAGAAGAAATTAGTAGAAAGCTGATTTTTTGCACAGAGCTTCAGAATACCATGTGGATGCCTGCAATATAAAGTCCCACGAGTCCCACGTTGTGGCATTTTCAAAATTCAAGATGCCGCCGGTTGGATGGAAAATACATAAATATGGATAACTTCTGCCCAGAACCTCATAAAATTGTACTTTTTGTGGCTAAATATATGTTTTAGCACACTAGGATTTTAATAGAATATATTTCAGTGACCTCAGATAATGATATGTAGATATAATCCAAGATGGCTGACAAAATTGCCGCTGCTGTAATGCAAAAAAACATCAAAATCATGATAAGTTTAATTTGCTATTATTTTATTTAATGCAAAATGTTTCACATTGTGACCACAAGGCCTGCAAGAGGTAAACAACACATGGGGATTTGACATTTAATTACAATACGACACAAAAGCAGACCAACTCTTTGATCCCAGTCATCCCAACCTGATTCTAGTGTTTTGGACAGTACCGTGTTAACTGAATGTCACTTTTCTTATTCCTGACTTAAACACTGTTATCACCCTCTAAATCAATGTCCCGAGAGTTTTTGCAATTATGGCCATTGCAAACAGTACACAAGAGGGTACACTCCAGACCAGACTTGTAGCAAATGCATCGTTTTCCACACCCCGCCTTGCATCCACAAGATATCATTTTCAGCACTTTCTCAGGGGCGACAGGCCTATCAGTCTCGATTGGAACAAGTAGTCCCTCTCTGTACTGCCACCCCCACTCAGTTGGCAGCAGTTCATTCCCCTGCCACTGCTGAACAGCATGGTATGCTCTGTAGCTGTGGAATTTGGTAGCTGCCGAAGTAGGTGGGAGTGATTCCAGCTTGAAACCAGATGACGTCAAAGATGTTCTATGGATTGATCGGAAGTACATGAGATATCGGTGTTTTTCCAGTGACTTCGATCGAGCTGCTCCATACAGCTTCAGCAGAAACAGCTCTCCCACTCTCGCTATTTCTTGTTGAGTGCTTTCAGATCGAGAGAAAACATGTTTTTTGCATTATGGCGGTGGCCATTTTGTCGGCCATCTTGGATTATCTCTGCATATCATTATCTGAGGTCACTGAAAGATATTCTATTAAAATCCTAGTGTGCTAAAACATATATTTAGACATAAAAAGGACACTTTTATGAGGTTCTAGGCTGAAGTTATCGCAATTTATGCATTTTCCGTCTAACCGGTGGACATCTTGAATTTTGAAAATGCCACAAGGTGGGACTCGTGGGACTTTGTACTGTGGGTATCCACATGACATTCTGGAGCTCTGTGCAAAACATCAGCTTTCTACTAATTTCTTCTAGGCTTCCCCTTCATTTTTGGCTAATGCTCCTGGGCTATTACACAAAAAATGAACCTCAGAAACTTCAGGAAGCGACTTCAGCATTAAGTTCACGTAAATCGAACGTTTTATGAAACGGAGGACCTAAAACATTCTAACTGGACTTACAAAGTATATACAACACTCTCCTTCAATAAATGTATCCTTAAAATAGAAATAGACTTACACTTAATCAATAGACTATTGATAAGTTTACTCACCTTGTTTCGTCCCTGACTTGAGCTGCTTCTTTCCTGGGCAGAATCCTATACTTCTTGCCAATGCAGGACTGGTGGCAAAGCAGTCGTCCTCAAAATGTTCGGGGCAAGGTCGGCTGTACTTTGGACTGTGCCTATAGAAAGTCTTGGGCAGGAATTTGTAATTTGTTCATTGTTCCAGCGATAGCTCGCCTCCTTTTCTCGAAGGGCATCATGGGATCTTTAAGGTCCACCAACTAATATCAGCAGATGGATCGCCTGTACTTTGTACTCTCCCACATCGGTGTGAAAACTGAATGTTCGTCTTCCAGGTTTCATGACTCTGTCGCATAACCCACCCACAAAGTGGGGCATTTTTCTCTCTCCGTGTTTATCCATCAGTGAAAACTGTTTACAAGCTCCTTCCAATATGGCGTCGCACTAAAACAATGCGACTCGTTTGACGTCACGCCTCTAAATGAACACCTGACCTTTTAGCGGCCCTAAACCTTTTAGCAAGCAGAGCAGTTTTATTTAGGCCCTAAACCCACATTTCCAAAATTTCCAAATCTAGTCAATGCAAGAATCATTACTGTAGATACGTGTTAAAGGTAATTACTGTGTGTGTGGTCAAATGGCACGCACAAAACCTTTTCCATCTACCTTTAAGGAAAATGGTGGTACTTGTCACATACGGATTCATGGTGTGACCAGAAGAAGGCAGTGGAGAACCAGTCTTTATATATCCATCTTTCTGACATCATTGTGCAGACTAGATCTTGAGCCTGATTGGTTGTTGGTTGGAGATTCTGGGTTGACAACTGGAGAGGCATAATTGAGCACATTGGGCCTGATGGGTGAGTATAAGAATAACAGGATAAGCTTTCTAAACTTCTGCACTTTGCATAGGCTTGCAATGACATTTTTTAAAACCACCGCCGCATCCATTTACCCAAATGCAAACACCGTGGCATCCAATGTCATTATCTACCTATATTTTAATATGTAGTCACATTGTAGATTATTTTAATACGTTGCTCGATTTATACCACTTATAATGGCCGTTCAAAATGTTTTAGGAATTAGATTATAATAGTCCAAGTATAACAAGCAAACATGTCGGTTTATAATGAACTAGCTGAAGTATCTGGCATTGCCTGGGGAAATTCAATGAAATTATGTGCAGTATTTAAATATTTCCTGCATGACAAATTGGAAAATGCTGGCTTTATGGTTTCATATGAATTACCAATCTTGGGCGTTGTAAAATGTTCTTGGACTTGTATCAAAATGCTTTACTTTCCAAAGGCTGTGGTTCTTAACCTGGGTTCGACCGAACCCCAGGGGTTCAGTGAGCCAGTCTCAGGGGTTCGGCGGAGGTCCTCCGAACGCATTACAATTTGTTTTTTATTTGTTTTTAGTTTTGTATCAATTTTGAATCTATGTGTAATTACGCTTATCTATATAATAATAGCGTAAGGACTCGACTTTGTTATCCCTTTTACGCCGCACCCAGTGACCCGATGCCCACGGCACGAATGGATTTACGATCTACGAACCGCACTCTTTGTTTATCACGTACAGCCATACTCGAAAAATCTGAATTAGCCGACGTTGGGGCCCAAAAGCATCCGATTAACTGCCGATACGACGCCATCTTACGACGCCATCGTATTGGCGTCTGCTGGGCAAAGGCGAAGCAAGCCGTCCGCTGATTGGACAGGCGAAGGCGAAAGCAAGCCGTCCACTGAGTGGACAATCCAGAGCATGCATTTGTGCTGGTGTCGGCGATCGTTGTTCATATACGCACTCTTCATTCTCATCTTTCTTCCTAACTCTTACTCGGACAAGCAAATCCCCTATGCCATCCATAATGGTACACTCTATCCATACACCACATCCTCCCTTCCGTGGATGTTCCATGGGTTTCGGCTAGTTATTAATATTATTATTATTTTGCTATGTATGTTACGAACGAATGGAAATGTTATTTGTAATTGTATTCCCATCCCATTCATGGTTTCTCTGGTCTGTGTTTAAGATAAGTTGTTTCACACTGACTGTAGTTAGTTGAATCAATGAGCAACTTGCTAATTATTCTGTTGATGGTGCTTAATTGCTTACTTACTTACTGGATTTTGGACTTTGCAGGTGTTCGGAAATTCCAGTGAATAGCCTCGATTAGCTTGCCGTGTGCCGTGCATCATTGGTCGTGCCTTACTTTGGAGTTACTGTTCAATTGAAAAGTAAGTTGGAAATGTTTGTATATATGCAGGGCAGGTTCAGAGTTATATTAAAGTCAAAAGTGGATGGTGATTACAAAATATGATTGAATTACTCAGAAAATTAGGTGTAGGGGATATTACTCCTTTGGTCGCAATTCAAAACTAACAATTCGCAGTTTTCTATGTAATATTATAATGGGATTTGAGGTGACATAGAGTTGAGTAGATAATAAATCCTGTCATCGTAACGATAAGTTATGTTTTCTTCGTTAAAATTTCTCAGTTTTCAGAGGGGTACTGATTAGATTTAAGCATGTTCCTTTTTTTATTTTTGTCATATAATTATTTGCCCGAACTCAATTAAGATCAGTTTGTTACTTTTTTTTTTTTTTTTGCAGTAGGTCGAGCAAAAAAAGGAAGTGGTCAGAGGATTACGTGCGGTATGGGTTCACGTGTTTGACGGAATGGGACGGAAGTCAGCGTCCTCAATGCATGCTTTGCAATGTCAAGTTGAGCAACTCCAGCCTCGCACCAGCAAAACTACGGGAACACTTCAAAAAACTGCACGGCGAGGGGCAGTACAAAGACGCAACGCTGGATGAATTCAAATTGAAGAGAGTCCGATTCGACGCAAGTGCTACCTTGCCCACTCTTGGCTTCGTTCCAATTGACAAACCGATCCTCACCACATCGTATAACCGCTAGTGAAGGCCGATGCACCACACATCATCGTCACGCACTGCGTCCTGCACAGACACGCGCTGGCATCAAAAACCCTGCCTCCAAAACTGGCCAATGTTCTGAAAATCGTCGTTGAAACTGAATTATGTGCGAAGCCATGCTCTGAATCATCGCATCTTCAAATAGCTGTGCAATGAAATCGGCTCTGAATTCAAAGTCCTTCTCTACCACTCTAACGTTCGATGGTTATCACGAGGGAAGGTGGTGAGCCGTGTTTTTGCCTTGCACGTAGAATTAGCCCTGTTTTTGCAAGAACACCAGCATTGCTATGCAATGCACTTCCAAGAGTCAGAGTGCATCCTCGCCTTGGCGTACTTGGCTGACATCTTCGACGCACGCAATCATCTCAATTGCCAGATGCAGGGCGGTGGAGTAAATGTCATCGAATCTGAAGAAAAGCTGAGCGCTTTCCGAAAGAAGGTACCGTTGCGGAGGCGGCGAACAGAGAACGACAACTTCACGAACTTTTCGCAACTAGACGAGTGCGTGAGCGGGATCGAAGATGAGTCTGAAGTTGGAGGCACTGCTGTACCGGGGGAGCTGAAGCAAGCGATTGCCACGCACTTGGATGAGCTGGGAAAGTCATTCGACGGCTACTTCCCCGACCAAGAGCAATACCCAGCATGGATGCGGCAGCCGTTTACTTTCGACGTTGAAACGGCAGATGTCAATGACCAACACCTCGACAACCTCATCGAACTTCAGCAGAGCCAGATTCAACAACAACTCTTCGGCACAGCAACGCTCTCAACATTTTGGTGCCACCAAATGGAAGGGTATCCTCACATCGCTAAAATTGCCCTTGAGATCCTCACGCCGTTCGTTACAACGTATCTCTGCGAGCATGCGTTTTCGAAACTGGTGGACATTAAAACAAAGAAAAGGAGCAGGCTTGCATGCGAAAATGATTTGAGGGTGGCCCTTGCCAAAACAAAACCACGCATTTTCCAGATGGCCTCCCGAAAAGAAGAACAGAAAACGCATTAAGATGCAATTCTTCTTAATTTTTTGGGCAAATTTGAGGGGTTCTGCTAGTGTTCGGTGGGTTTCGTTAGGGTTTGGCACTTTAAAAAGGTTAAGAACCACTGTTCTAAGGGATGCCCAACATGCTGTCCTGGAGGCTGCTTGTCTTGCACATTGTCAATCCGAGCCTGTGTCTGCTCCGTAGTTTTAGCTGCCCTGGAGGCTGCTTGTCTTGCACATTGATTGTCAATCCGAGCCTGTGTCTGCTCTGTAGTTTTAGCTGCCCTGGAGGCTTCTTGTCTTGCACATTGATTGTCAATCTGAGCCTGTGTCTGCTCTGTAGTTTCAGCTGCCCTGGAGGCTGCTTGTCTTGCACGTTGATTGTCAATCCGAGCCTGTGTCTGCTCTGTAGTTTCAGCTGCCCTAGAGGCTGCTTGGCTTGCACGTTGATTGTCAATCCGAGCTGTGTCTGCTCTGTACTTTCAAGTGACCTGTGGATTTCCATTCTCTTCCTTGTATCTGATTTGTTTCTGCCCATCAGGGGGTCTTTTTGGTGGTATTTGGCAGTATTTATAATGCAGGTAAGGTAGGTTAAGATATTTCCCAACAGAAGTGTTCCCTTGCGAGTGCCCTTGAATGTTGATTCACAGTCAAAATCGAAAATATTGTTCCGTTTATGGGGGGTCGGCAATGAAATCCCTTTGGGCCAGGTAGAATTGTATAGGTAGTGTGCTCCGAATGTCGCGATGAAGAAGAAGAAACCTCCATGTACCAAAGTAGGGAATCCGTTGGACCGGATGTCGTGTAAGGTCATATATTTGTCCCCATGGCGAGGGATGTGGCTATGTTAATTATGCAGGGTTTGAGGGTAATTAATTCCCTGTATGTAATTGCCTCTGTGATTTTTCCTTTGCTCCTGATGACACTACACCACACACTACCAGCCAAGCGATCGGCGTGTAATTATAAGCATTAAATAAAGCCACCGGAACCAGGACATTCAAACACTGCCATTGATGCCGCCAGCTGAGTCACCACAAGGGCACAGGAGGGGCGTGAGGCCCCGTCCCGAAAGGTGGTGATTGGTCAGGGCGATCCAGCGATGAGATGGCACTCGCAGATTGGAGCATGCATTTGACGTCATATTGAAGGTTCCAGGACCAGGAACGAAAAGGCAGAGCATCACACATTTCCCTCTCTTGGCTTTTGGGTTTGACTGCAGAAGGTTGCGGCTCGTGTACTTCTCTCTCCGGGCTGGCCTTGATAGCATGCAGTCGCACATTTGCTTGCTCTGTTTTGGACATTTGAAGGAACAGTCGCATATATTCTTCTTGCGCTGGGTTTCATTACGGGCGGAAGCACTCTTGCTGCGTGGAGGAGCGGACTCATCCTTTGCTTTCCTCTCCTTGATGCTGGATTCGTGATGGCTGCGCTTGGTGCCGTGTGCACCTGAAAGGAACGTCGGGTCTCGGGGCAGCCGAGTGAGGAGGACATAGGAGGAGCTTGGGCCTGTTCGCTTTGCGTCTGCGTGGCAGTGAACGGAATTTGCGCCAAGGCATGTGTTTTCCTGGCGCACGGACTAGGGGACCCGTTTGAGGGCCGACAGAGGTTGAGGGCCGCTCAAACCTGAGTACACACAAACACATTTTTATTTATTTATCCCCTTGTGTTGTTTTATGAGGCTGTGTGGGGGCGCTCCATTTAGGATTTTAGTATTACCGCACATTTTCTTGTTCCCTGGCATTATTTTTATTAAACCCTTTTATTGTTGCATTTTAATTCCGTATCGGTTTGATTTGATTATTGTGGTTCGAGAACCCTCCAGTGTAATCCTTCCAGGTAAGAGCCTTGCTGCCCTCCCACGCCTCACGCATATAAAGAAGATCCGCCATAGTTGACTGAATGCCTCGGAGGTATGCTCGATCGGCTATTCGTCCCCAGAGGTGTTAACCCTCGGGAACACGACAATATCTTGGTAGTTCAGAGGCAGATCACTTACATGCAGAGTTCGTTTTCATGACATGGGAATGAATGAAAATGAATGAATGATCGTTTACATGCAAAATATAAATTTAAATCGAGTAATTAAAATCAGTAGCTGAGCCCATGTAATTTCCGCATAACAGACGGGGAGGAATACAGGTGGGACAATGAACGGGGGTGCTGTAATAAATCCTGAGGCGCAATGCGTCCTAAATGGTCCTTTCCAGAGCTATTTCTACTACCACAAGTGAAGCCACAAGAAGTGTGCGGGCAGACATCTTACTGTGCTGATTTTCGTGAAGCGGTTGATTAATGTTAAAACATCAAGGCAATAAACCTGGCACTCACCTGGAAGAATAAACAGTATACTGCACTGACTAAAGGTATTTTAAACCAATTTCAATGATTACTAGAAGACAGGGCAGCATGTGAATCATACTAACATAATCATGACTTTAAACAAACAAAAAAATACCTATTTTGGGGGGAAACCCCCACCCCTCCCCAACCCCCCCCCCCCCCCTCCACCAACCACATACACAGTCACGTGAAAAAGTAAGTACACCCCATGTAAAGTTTTGACTTTTTCAACATATTTCAACATACAACTATTTGATCTTCATTTCAACAATATTGATAGATAAAGGTGATATAATATAACAAATATCATGAAACATTTACATTTTGTAGTCCATTGTATAATTTAAATAAACATAAATGCAAATTTCGCATGTGGAAAACGTAACTACACCCCTACATTTATCACTACTTCAAATACTTAAAATTAGAATCAGGTGCACCAGCTCAGGTGCAAATGATTCGAACATCGTTAGAGAGGATCTTGGAGGAACCTGTCTTATTTAAACCTCAGACATTTAGTTTGATTTGCTCTTTGTTGTTGAAGTGTGTGGCGTCACCATGCCGAGATCAAAAGAGCTCTCTGAGTCCTTCAGAAATAAGTTTGTAGATGCCTACGAGTCTGGGAAGGGATTTAAAAAGATCTCCAAACAATTTGAAATCGATCATTCGACTGTCCGGAAGATCATCTACAAGTGGAGAAGATTCCAAACAACTGCCAACTTGTTCAGGCCAGGGCCGCCCCAGCAAGTTCAGCCCGAGAGCAGACCACAAGATGCTGAAAGAAGTCTCTAAGAAACCCGAGAATGTCATCACGGGACCTACAGGTAGCTCTTGCCACTGTTGATGTCAAAGTGCACGAGGTCTACCATTAGAAAGAGGCTGCACAAATTTGATCTACACGGGAGGTTGTGCCAGGAGGAAACCTTTGCTGTCCAGAAAGAACATCAGGGCAAGACTAAAGTTTGCCAATCCCACTATGAAATCTCATTGTACCAGAGGGTGCTTGAGGATAATGTGAGGCCATCTGTCGGAAAGTTGAAGCTTAACTGAAGGTGGACCTTGCAACATGACAATGACCCTAAACATACCAGTAAATCCACCAAGGAATGGATGAAAAGAAGAAATGGAGGGTTCTGGAATGGCCAAGTCAAAGCCCGGATCTAAATCCCATCGAGATGTTGTGGGGGGATTTGAAACGAGCTGTGCATGCAAGAAACCCCTCAAACATCGCACAGCTGAAAGAATTCTGCATGGAGGGAGTGGGCAAAAATTTCTCCCAGTCGATGTCAGAGACTGGTAGGACAGTTATAAGAAACACCCTACTTGAGGTTGTTTCTGCCAAAGGGGACAATACCACCTATTAGAGCCCAAGGGTTGTACTTACTTTCTCCACATGCGAAATTTGCATTTATGTTTATTTAAATTATACAATGGACTACAAAATGTAAACGTTTCATGATATTTGTTATATTATATCACCTTTATCTATCAATATTGTTGAAATGAAGATCAAATAGCTGTATGTTGAAATATGTTGAAAAAAGTCAAAACTTTACATGGGGTGTACTTAGTTTTTCATGTGACTGTACCTCCTAAGACCCCAGTTTTTCTTATGCCTTGAACAAAACATTGGCACATCATGTTTGATTCAGTTGTGGTGAGTTTCATCGCAATTGCGTGTGTAGTTTCTGAGAAGAAAGCAAATACCTATTTTGGGGGGCAACCCTCCCCCCCCCCCCCATATGCCCCTAAAGGGGTAGTTTTTATGCCGTGAACGTACTTTGGTACATCACGGGTGGTGAAATTTGTGATCAAGTTTCATCGATATAGTGTGTGTCGTTTCTGAGAAGAAAAGAAAAGACTTCTTTTTTTTATTTTATACTAGCAGAAGTACCCTGCCATTGCCGGGCGGGGAGGGGATGGGAGGGGGAAGAGGAGGGGAAGGGAACGGGGGGGGGGTAGGGGAGGAGAGGGGGGGAGGGGAAGAGAGGGGGGGAGGGGAGAAGAGGGGGGGGGGAAGTACCCGGCATTCCGTGTATAAACGTGAGGGAGAAGAGGGGGGGGAGGGGGAAGGGGGAGGGAAGAGGGGGGAGGGTTGGGAGAGGAGAGGGGTAGGGGGTGAGGGGAGGGGAGGGGGAGTGGTGTGGGAGAGGGGGGGTGAAGGGGAGGGGTAGGGTGGAGGGGGAATGGAGGGGGAGGGGGAAGGGGGGAGGGAAGGGGATGGCCAGTCAACAATGACGTTGCAGTTCTCATGGTCGGAGAACAGCACAACAATCGCGACATCGTCCTGAATCTTCGCAACAGCACGAAGCGGATTTTGGAGACTCCCCGATCCTGTGACGCTCTCCAGTACCGGCGTTGCCGGGTGGGGGAAGGGAGACCCGTACATTCCCAACCCGTACATTCGCCCTCTCGACTCAAGCTCACTCGGACAAAAGCCTCGCACAAATTACACCGTGAAGGCCCAATGGCCATGTCTATGCCACAAATCAAGTACGTGAGCGAGTCGGGCGCACTGAATTGAAAATATATAGAATGCTCATACTCCGTGAAAAGTGAAGCCAACTGGCGAGTGGCGGCGGGGATGGAACATCACGTGATCGCTCTGAGCGAATCAGCGCGCTGCTCTGCCACCGGTCAGAATCCATGTATAATATTCCTCGCTGAAAAAAAATCTATGTGAAACATGCTACTATCTCTGGTAAATCATGCTAAATCATGCTAAATGCTAATCATGCTAAAATCTATGCTACTTGCTGTGAGTTTATGGCGGCAAGGAACATCACGTGATCGCGTCACGAACATCATTCGTGATCACGTCATCACGTGATCGTGATCGTCATCAATGAGCGTGAATGGGCGAATCAGCGCGCTGCTCTGCCACCGATTCAGATTCCGTGTATAATATTCCTCGCTGAAAAAAAAAATGGATCTAAAGATGAAAGGAAAAAAAACCTATGTGGTGTGAATGGCAATGTACCTCGCTGAAATGTGAAAAAACGCAATCGCTTTTCGCTCTGAAATATGTGCGAATGCGTAACTGAGTTAATGGCGGCAAGGAACATCACGTGATCGCTCTGAGCGAATCAGCGCGCTGCTCTGCCACCGGTCAGATTCCATGCATAATATTCCTCGCTGAAATGCGCTAAGGTAAAAATATGGTAAAAAAATATTATGAAATAATTTTTTTTAGGTCGGCCATGTTCTTCCCAGGCTCAATGGCCATGTCTGTGCCAAATATCAAGTACGTGAGCCTCTCCGTTTAGGAGTCTATCGGTAACATTACGCACACACACACACACACACACACACACACACACAAACTGTGTTTTATATATATAGATAAATACAGAATCGAGGCTCGTGTAAGAGCTAACACATTGAACATGAAAACATGCACAGACACGTAGAACATGCAATGAAAGGAGCGGGAGACAAGAGGAGGAGGGAGAGGGAAGCACGAAAGCACAACAACAGTAGAGAACAAGGACGTCGGTAGATCTGTGGAAGGGAGAGGTGCTGGGGAGGAGGGAGGGGTACTCGGTATAAAGCAAATGAACACTACTCGGAATTTCACTTCTAGGAATTTCAGGAAAGAAGTAGGGGGTTGAAAGAGGTGGATTTGGGGTGTTTTAATGTGGGTAAAAAAGATCAAGGTTTTGGATGGGGGAAGACAAGAGATGGCGGTGAACAGCTGTTTTAAAGACCTGGAGGGAGGAGTGGGATTGAATAGAGTGTGGGAGATTGTTCCAGAGGTGGGAGAAAAGAGGCATGAAGGAGTGAAGGTGAGCAGAGTCTTGATTTTGGCAGTTTAACCATAAGAGGGTTGCTGGCAGATCTTGTGCGTCCTGCAGGAATATTTGGGGGACAGAGCACAGACAGAGCAGAGGGAGCAAGGCCGGCGAGGAGTCGGTAGAAGACTGAAAGACCACCTTCCTGCCTGCGGTGAGAGAGAGAAAGACCCTCAGAATCAGCTTCATCGCGGAAGATTCCAATGATTAACAGATTCCAATGAATCCCCCCCCCCCCCCCCCCCCCCCCCAGGACCCCAAAGCGGCAGATTTTTTTTTAATGCCGTGAACAAACTTTGGTATATCACGAGTGGTGAAGGTTGTGGTCAAGTTTCATCGAAATTGTGTGTGTAGTTTCTGAGAAGAAAGCAAATTCCTATTTTGGGGGGGGGGGGTCAAACCTTAACCCACTTTGACCCCCCCCCCCCCCCCCCCCCGTAAACCTCTTTGACTTCGATTTTCTTAGTGCCGTTTAAAAACTTCGATACGTCATGGGTGATGAAGGTTGTGGTAAAGTTTCATCGAAATAGTGTGTGTAGTTTCAGAGGAAAAAGCAAATACCTATTTTGGGGTTTTAATACTGGATCCACTTTGACCCTGGTAAACCCCCTTCGACCCCGATTTTTTTTAATGCCATGAACAAACTTTAGTCACAACACAACAAGTATCATTTGTGCCAAGTTTGGTCACAATCCCTTCAGCGGTTTCGGAAAAGAAGTTGCAAGTGTTGACGGACGGACTGTGACTGACGGACGTACGACGCGCCATCGCATAAGCTTCCCGGAACTTCGTTTCAGGTGAGCTAAAAAGCAGCAGACGGACCATACCGACACAGAGAGGATTAGAGGTAAGGGAAAATGTACCAAGGGAATACACAGTTTCCACCATCAGCTTGCATACATGTGACTTCAACATACCATCTTCACCACAAATTACTCGATCACTCCCAGGAAAACCCCAGGCAGTGTATAAGCGAGCCTGCTAAGTAACATACTCGCTCGAGGCCTGAACACAGAAGTGCTATAATAAACCTTTTGTAAAGCAATCTTTTTAATAACAGGCTCATGTATAAACACTATAATAATTACCTTCGCAAAAGCGGAAGGTTATGTTTTGATCGCTGTGTATTTATTTGTATGTCTGTGTGTGTGTGTGTATGTTATTCGCATAACTCAAAAAGTATTCAACCGATTCGCATGAAATTTGGTGGGATGATAGGTTATTATCCGGGAACCATTTGATTAGATTTTGGAATCGATCGGGTCAAAGGTCAAGGTCAAGGTCATGAAAAGGTCAAAATCGTCTTTTTACCATAGCGCGGTCAATTTGTGTCCAATTTGTATGAAACTAATGCCAAAATGCTTTGCTACACAGATCTTGTAGTCTTTTATTTTGGCAACAAAAGTAGCTGCGGCGAAGGTATGCGCTCTACCGAGTGCCCGTTCTAGTTATATCTGTGTTGTTGAAATCAAATTTCTATATACAACCTCAACATAAGATCTTCACAATACATTACTCGATCGCTCCCGAGAAAATCCAGGCAGTGTAAGTAACGTACTCTCTCAAGGCTTGAACATGGAGGTGTTGTAATAAACCTGTGTAAAGCAATCTTTAACTGGAACGGGCACTCGGTAGAGCGCATACCTTCGCCGCAGCTACTGTTCTGTACTTGGCATGGGAGTGTAGGGAACAGAACAAAAATACGATTTTGACCTTTTCGTGACCTTGACCTTTGACCCGATTGCTCCCAAAATCTAATCAAATGTGTCCCGTATAATAACCAATCATCCCACCAAATTTCATGCAATTCGGTTGAATACTTTTTGAGTTATGCGAATAACATACACACACACACACAGACATACAAATAAATACACAGCGATCAAAACATAACCTTCCGCTTTTGCGAAGGTAACTAGAACGGGCACTCGGTAGAGCGCATACCTTCGCCGCAGCTACTGTTCTGTACTTGGTAAAAATACGATTTTGACCTTTTCGTGACCTTGACCTTGACCTTTGACCCGATTGCTCCCAAAATCTAATCAAATGTGTCCCGTATAATAACCAATCATCCCACCAAATTTCATGCAATTCGGTTGAATACTTTTTGAGTTATGCGAATAACATACACACACACACACACAGACATACAAATAAATACACAGCGATCAAAACATAACCTTCCGCTTTTGCGAAGGTAATAACAGAAGCAAGTGAAAACACAATGATAATAAAATTTGTGTTGCTGAAAACAAATTACTATATACAACCTCTACATAAGATCTTCACAATACATTACTCGATTGCTCCCGAGAAAATCCAGGCAGTGTAAGTAACATACTCTCTCAAGGCTTGAACATGGAGGTGTTGTAATAAACCTGTGTAAAGCAATCTTTAACTAGAACGGGCACTCGGTAGAGCGCATACCTTCGCCGCAGCTACTGTTCTGTACTGTACTAAAATACGATTTTGACCTTTTCGTGACCTTGACCTTGACCTTTGACCCGATTGCTCCCAAAATCTAATCAAATGTGTCCCGTATAATAACCAATCATCCCACCAAATTTCATGCAATTCGGTTGAATACTTTTTGAGTTATGCGAATAACATACACACACACACACACACACAGACATACAAATAAATACACAGCGATCAAAACATAACCTTCCGCTTTTGCGAAGGTAATAACAGAAGCACGTGAAAACACAATGATAATAAAATTTGTGTTGTTGAAAACAAATTACTATATACAACCTCAACATAAGATCTTCACAATACATTACTCGATCGCTCCCAGGGGAAAACAACACAGGCCATGTGCAAGTACAAGACCCGATCGAGGCCCGAAGGCCAATTATTATCTGATTTTAATTTATTTTTGATGTTTCAATCTTTATATCCAAACCTAGCTGTTGACCTTCTACTGGATGTAAGAAGAGGCCATGCAAAGTTTGGTAGCACTGGTTCCTGCAAGGTCCGAATGCATAACAAATACACACACACACAAACAAATTTTCTTCTTTATATATTTAATGAGCAAAACATACTCTGGCTCCAGGTGTAGGGTGAATACCCCGTTTTGGGAATAGGGGCAGTCGCATTTAGTCCATCTCTGATGGATTTACAATGAGCCTGCATGACAATCCTCAGGCTGTATGATCGTTGAGATACTTGTCCACTATCTACCATTGTCCTTGTAATTCATGTAAAAGTACAGTGATGTATATTCACGTCCTTGCCGGGCTTGTGGTTTATGCACAAGTTCCAACATGAGCATTAGATCGATGTAAAATTTTAAATTTTTTTTATCCCTCCTATCATTTTCTTCCCTTGCCCTGTTTTCACTCTTCCTTGTCCCTCAGCTGACTCAGCCAGTTCTATGGGAGCAGACGATGACAGCGTTGTACCAGCGTCCACAGCAGACCAACTTTCCCATATCTATAGAAGTTGGACCTGGGGGTCAACTGGGGATGGCTCTGCGCAGAACTAATCGGAAGGCCTGGGTTTGTTACCGCCATTTTGAAGGCACAATGACAAAGGATTTGTGATTATTCTTCCCCCTGTCTCTCCAACCATTCCCTCCGCCGGTACAAGTGTTTGTCACCTTTGATAAACCCATACTTTTGGGATCCCAATGGTTAACATATTTAACCTTTACACATATTGAGTCCACGCTCGGACACTTTTCATTTCAAACTCTGAAGTTTGAGCGAGCCTTTACCTTTTCCACCCACCTGCTTGGCACTGAGACAGCATTCGGTTGCTATTGAGACTCGTATCTACAGTACATGTTCCACAAGTGTCATGTTACATCTATGTGGGTGAATTGTATCTCAGATTTTCACTTATTTACTCAGAGATTATTATTATTATTATAGCAAAGCATGAACTCGACTGAGCTGTGTTTCTGGCCATTATTCTTCACTGACCCCCATGAGGTGTTTCCCGAGTGACTTTGTGGTACAGTAGGTAAATCCTTGCCACATTGCCCTCATTGGTGGACGTTTGATTCCCATGACTGCTCAGTATAAATGGCCACACCCTGCAAGAGTGGCGAGCTGACGAGCCTGATTGGTTCTTGGGCAAGAAAATGCTTTTGACTTTTGAGCTCTCCCATGCTTTGCAAACTTCTGGGCTTACACCTTTCCACCTTGAAGAGAAGTCCATTTGTACATTAATTTTGCAACTGTATTTTAAATAAATAAACAAGAAGACGTCATGCGGAGCACGATACTTGCCAAACCCGCCCCCAACCCCAAGAAAAAAAAATTCCATTGATACAGCAAATTGTCCATTTCATCAAGATTAAAATTGACAATCTTGATCAAAGCTCGGGTCATTAGGAAGAAAAGTGACGATTTTTCAGATGAAAAATGATGATTTTGTAAGGTTGACCTTGAGTTGATCTTTGTATGTTTGACCTCAAAAATAGCTAGTTTCTCTATTTTGTGACAATGTGCACATTCTGTTCAATTTTCAATTCAATTGCAAGTCAATCAAATGAAAATTGGTGATTTTTGAAATTCGGCCTATGTTGACCTTTTGGCCTATGTTGACCTCAAATATACTTGGTGGTTGAATTCAGTGACCAGATATGCAAGTGCTCTTCAAATTTCAAGTCAATCGGATGAAAATTGAGTATTTTAGAAATTTGGCCTATGTTGACCTTTTGGCTTAAGCTGACCTCAAATATACTTGGTGGTTGAATTCAGTGACCACATATGCAAGTGCTCTTCAAATTTCAAGTCAATCGGATGAAAATTGAGTATTTTAGAAATTTGGCAAAGTTGGTGTCCTTTGGCCTATGTTGACCTTTTGACCCCAAAAACAATAGGCTTCTCAAGTGGGACGACCTATACAACTTGGTGAAGTTTCGTGACGATCGGTTTAGAATTGTGACCTGTAGGCCGGTGACAAACAAACAGACAGACAGAACCACAAACGCGACCGACCAATATACTTGAAAAATCTTCGATTTTGCAAGTAATAAATAAAAATTGAACAAACCTTCCTTTTTCTTTGATAATAATTAGTCTTGTGCACTTCACAATCGCTCTGAGTAAAAGTGTTTCCTTTTCGGTGGTTTTTGTAGCACAGTACTGGATCTTGTTTTCATCGCTGTTGTACTCAGCATTGGAATGCAGTAAGCAGATAAATTTTGAGGATAAGTTTGTATTGATGACAGATTGTTTCGGCGATGACGCTAAATGGTAACCGAATGCCATATAGTCTGTACTGCTATTGCCGCTGCTTGTGTTGTCATGGCGAATACGTTTTATCATGTGTGATATCTGTAACGGTGGGAGCATGTATGGTATTTGAGTGGATGCTTGCTTCCCACGATGTTTACTGTAAGTACAAAGGTTCCAAAGACCTTCAAACTACTAGGTGTTGTGTATGGTGAGGGGATAGGTGGGATTTCCCCGGCTGTCATTAATAACCCCCTTAGTCTTTCAATGTTAAAAGTTTTATGGCTTGAAAATCAGAGGCAGATACAGACATTTTTGAAGGCCAACCCAATAAACCCATATACCCCCTGTGCTGAAACCACTACTGATATCCTAAATTAAAGCACAAGAGCTATACAATGAAGCACCACAAAGGAACTAATTTGTAGTTGGCAAAATCCTAAACGAGTGAGCAGGTAAAACAAGACCATAAATCACAAGTTTGTGCCTTAAATCTTAAGTTAATCAGATGTCGATCAGATGTCGTCAATGCTTTTGCAGGTTTTCCGAATGTTCACAATGGAGTCGAGGAAATTGTCAGCTTAGCACATGCAAAGAACTATTTTCACAACAACTTTACACATAACGGCACAACAAAGTATACGAAGTGATTCATTGATATATCTACAAAAATTTCAACATCCCAGTTCCAGAAAATTCATGGAAACACGAACCAGGGACAATCATCGAAAACGAGGACGTCACGCTCACGTACGACCTGGTGATTCCATCGAGCGTGAACATAGAAAACACAGCATTGTGTCCGGACATTGTACTCAGGGACAAAAAGGAAAAGACAACATTGCTGTTTGAGATATCAGTACCCAGCGATTTTGGCTTTAATAACGTAGAAATCAAGAAAATGACCAAATACCAAGACCTCAAAAATACCAAAAATGACCAAATATGGGTTGGTCTTTCCCTCGTGGTCCCCCTGTGCTGTCTTTCCCTCGTGGTCCCCCTATGCTGTCTTTCCCTCGTGGTCCCCCTGTGCTGTCTTTCCCTCGCGGTCCCCCTGTGCTGTCTTTCCCTCGCGGTCCCCCTGTGCTGTTTTTCCCTCGCGGTCCCCCTGTGCTGTCTTTCCCTCGCGGTCCCCCTGTGCTGTCTTTCCCTCGCGGTCCCCCTGTGCTGTCTTTCCCTCGTGGTCCCCCTGTGCTGTCTTTCCCTCACGGCCCCCCTGTGCTGTCTTTCCCTCGTGGTCCCCCTGTGCTGTCTTTCCCTCGTGGTCCCCCTGTGCTGTCTTTCCCTCGCGGTCCCCCTGTGCTGTCTTTCCCTCGCGGTCCCCCTGTGCTGTCTTTCCCTCGCGGTCCCCCTGTGCTGTCTTTCCCTCGCGGTCCCCCTGTGCTGTCTTTCCCTCGCGGTCCCCCTGTGCTGTCTTTCCCTCGCGGTCCCCCTGTGCTGTCTTTCCCTCGCGGTCCCCCTGTGCTGTCTTTCCCTCGCGGTCCCCCTGTGCTGTCTTTCCCTCGCGGTCCCCCTGTGCTGTCTTTCCCTCGCGGTCCCCCTGTACTGTCTTTCCCTCACGGTCCCCGTGTGCTGTCTTTCCCTCGTGGTCCCCCTGTGCTGTCTTTCCCTCGTGGTCCCCCTGTGTTGTCTTTCCCTCGTGGTCCCCCTGTGCTGTCTTTCCCTCGTGGTCCCCCTGTGCTGTCTTTCCCTCGTGGTCCCCCTGTGCTGTCTTTCCCTCGCGGTCCCCGTGTGCTGTCTTTCCCTCGCGGTCCCCCTGTGCTGTCTTTCCCTCGCGGTCCCCCTGTGCTGTCTTTCCCTCGCGGTCCCCCTGTGCTGTCGTTCCCTCGCGGTCCCCCTGTGCTGTCTTTCCCTCGCGGTCCCCGTGTGCTGTCTTTCCCTCGCGGTCCCCGTGTGCTGTCTTTCCCTCGCGGTCCCCCTGTGCTGTCTTTCCCTCGCGGTCCCCCTGTGCTGTCTTTCCCTCGCGGTCCCCCTGTGCTGTCTTTCCCTCGTGGTCCCCGTGTGCTGTCTTTCCCTCGTGGTCCCCCTGTGTTGTCTTTCCCTCGCGGTCCCCCTGTGCTGTCTTTCCCTCGCGGGCCCCCTGTGCTGTCTTTCCCTCGCGGTCCCCCTGTGCTGTCTTTCCCTCGCGGTCCCCCTGTGCTGGCTTTCCCTCGCGGTCCCCCTGTGCTGGCTTTCCCTCGCGGTCCCCCTGTGCTGTCTTTCCCTCGCGGTTGTCAGCTCTTTCACGAGCCTCGATTCAGTATACAAAAAAAAAAAAAAAAAACCCTCAAAGATTTGATGAAGAGATCTTGGAATCTGAAGCCAACCTATGGGAATTGTCCGTGTTCTTAACCTATTAAATACTGAACGTTAAGCAAGGAGGCAGCACATACCATTTTATAGGTCGTTGGTTTGTCTTGGCCGGGGTTTGAACCACCAACCTCCCAGACTTAGAGTGCACACTCAAACCATTACACGACCGAGTATGGTACATGACTTTATTGCTTGAACTGGAAGAAGTTTGACGACCAGGAGCAGCTTTCAACGTCAAGTTAGTCAGGTTCACTATGTTAACAAATATAATTTCGTTCAAAATTTTGGTAGATTAGCAAAACTATACATTTTTGGAATATTCAGAGCATGAGGAATCCAAAAATTAATGTTGGCATTTGCGTAGACACCTTTGCGAAAATGACCCTCAGGACAGTGATGAAGATAGTCAGGTTCACTATGTTAACAAATATAATTTCTTTCAAAATTTTGGGATTAGCAAACCTGTACATTTTTGGAATCTTCAGAGCATGGAGAATCTGAAAATCAATGTTGGCATTTGCACAGACACCTGCATGGCCGCCATTTTGGATTTTGAAAATGGCCGCCATAAAATACATATTTTGCGCGATCTCGGCTTCTAGTCAACCTAGAGACTTAATTAAATATGCTAATCCTATGTTTTCTGGGTCAAGGAATCCAATAAAGGCCTCAAAATAGTGCTCAGGATTATAGAAAAGCAACAAACAAAGGTAATTGAAAACCATTGTCTTTATATTTGTGATATAAACTGTATTACATAATACATGATATTGCAAGTCCTTTGAAGTTATAGGAAGTTATAGGTAGTATCAGATTGAACTATAAGTCCTATACACAGGATCTACGAAGTCTACACCGTTCAGGAATATGCTTTTACAGATCTTCATCACTGTCCTGAGTGTCATTTTCGCAAAGGTGTCTACGCAAATGTAAACATTAATTTTTGGATTCCTCATGCTCTGAATATTCCAAAAATGTATAGTTTTGCTAATCTACCAAAATTTTGAACGAAAAAACATAGTGAACCTGACTAAGTGAGCAAGCAATGCCGTAGATGTCAACCCAGGCTTCCAGAGGCATCATCGAACATATTCAAGATACAAACAGGGGGGGGGGGGGGGGGGGTGCAGCAATATGATAGTCATTGTACTCGTGTGTAACAGTGCAATGGTTTCCTAAAATGTGTCGTAGCACTTTGGGAATGCCTAGAGGAAGCAAAGATCAGCACGTCACTGCGTCCTTGGACCACTCCTCAGCACCATCCCGACACACACCACTGGGTGTGCTACGGAATGAGGTGTTTTTACTGTGACCAGAGTTCAAATCCTGCCACCAACCTCCTTGAGAGAGGACCCAGTACCCTGGTACTCATTTCACCGACCTCGGAAGAATGACAGGCTGAGTCAACCCCACCTAGCATTAATTCAACAGCTGAACGGGATTCAAACTCAGGACCTTAGGATCCCAAGCCCGCCATCCTAACCATTACAACAACAACAACAACAACAGGCATTTGCTCTTCCAGAAGGAATAAACCTTCCAAAAGCCTTAACGACACAGCCTCAGGGTGAATGAATGATCGTTTTAAGGCCATTTTCCCCACTGGAGTGGGGGTTAGCCTTGCGGGCCCCATGACAATCATGGTTCCCTGTTTGAGGCAATGTTTTTATGGCCGGATGCCCTTCCTGACGCCAACCCTTGGTCACGCTCTTACGATGCGCAGGGATACGGTGTACCTATTCTAAATCGGCGTACACACCGAGATCATTCATCCCAGCAAGCTGGTGCTCAATTTGCCGACCGCAGAAGGATGACAGGCTGAGTCAACTCCCCTGGCGTTAATTCAGGGATCGACCGGGATTCGAACCCAGGATCCTAGGATCCCAAGCCGGAACCCTAACCGCTAAGCCAACACCAGGCTACACAGCCTCAGGGTGTCGTCCTATTTTTATCCAGACTGGTTCTCTAACTGGCATTCCTGAGTTTTTTTCCCTGGTACCCCTGATATCCACCCCAGTACTCTGGTACTCATTTCGCCAACCTCGGAAGGATGACAGGCTGAGTAAACCCCCCCCTGGCGTTAATTCAGCGATCGACCGGGATTCGAACCCAGGACCTTAGGATCCCAAGCCCGCCACCCTAACCATTAGGCCAACAACAACACCAGGTATTCGCTCTTCCAGAAGGAATAAACCTCCCAAAAGCCATAACGACACAGCCTCGGAGTGTCTCCTATTTCTATCCAGACTGGTTCTCTAACTGGCATTCCTGGGGTGTTTTTTTCCACTTTTGCAGATTTTTCAACTTCCCGATTATCGAACCGATTTTTCTTTTCCCCAATAAGACTTATTTTAATGATATGTGCGAATTGCTAGTCTACTCGTTTCCTAGCAACCAAACCCATTGTGCATTGTTAACAGTATTCCTAAAAAAAAATCCCGAAAAACATCAATACAGCACTACATTGTATAACGATTATTATGAAGTTAACGAAATACAATCTAAGCAGTGCATCACCTGGCTGCTGGTTGCATCATTTTTAGAGGCTGTGGCAGTGTCAAGTGTTCCCCGTAGGTTACTGCACAATTTTGAAACTTCGGCAGGAGGTCACCAATAACCAAGCTGTTTGTAACCTACCTTCTCTTTATCGAAGATAAAGTTACCTTGCCAGTGCTAGACGATGAACCCGAGACTGCCGCTCCATTCCTCTTCCCTCAGATTGGCAGTATGCAGCCTCCTCACTCTCTGCAGACCTGGACAAAATCACAGACTGGTCAAACAAGTGGAACATGTCTTTCAATCCTGACAAATCTCACACTCTTACTATGTCTCTCTGAGAAGACCGACTGGACAACTCTCCCATCTACTTTCTCAACAATCCTCTCCAAGAAGTTGTCACTCAATCTTGTGGGTCTCACTATCTGCCATGATCTTTCCTGGGAAAACCACATTTCCAAGCTGGCCTCCAAATCCAGTCGCCGACTGGGCATCCTCCGTCGTGCGAAGTCCTTCCTTGGCACACCTGAGATCCTCACCACATACAAGGTTTTCATCCGCAGCTCAATGGAGTACTGCTCTCCCCTCTGGTCTGGTGCTCCTGCCTCACACCTAGCTCGTCTTCACGCTGTTGAAACCAAAGCATTCAGAATCATTGGAATCTCCCGCGATGACGCTAACTCCAAGGGCCTCTCACTCACTCAACGCAGGCAGGTTGGTGGTCTATCTGTCTTCTACCGACTCCTATCTGGCCCAGCCTCCCCCCCTCACCCCCCCCCCTCCCCCAGCCCTGTCTGTGCTCTGTCCCTCAAATATTCCTACAGGTCGCACAAGAACTGCCAGCAGCCCTCTTATGGTTAAATTGCCAAAATCTAGGCTCTCTGCTCACCTTCACTCCTTCATTCCCCTTTTCTCCCGCCTCTGGAACAAACTCCCTCACTCTCTTCAATCCCACTCCTCCCTCCAGGTCTTTAAAACAGCTGTTCACCACCATCTCTTATCTTCCCCAATCCAAAGCCTTGATATTTTCTACCCCTGTTAATTCACCCCAGATCCACTTTTCTGAAATACCAACTTCTTTCGTGGAAGTCCTAGCTGTATCCATGTGTTTTTTTGTTGTTTTTTTTTACCTCTCCCACCCTCGTTCCCACGCCTCCTCCCACCAAGCCCTCTCCCTCCCACAGATCTCCCGATGTCCCTCTTCTCTAGTATTGTACTTGTGTGCTTCCTCCTCTCTCCCCATCTTGTCTCCCGTTCCCTTTATTTCGTCTTATGTGTCCGTTTGTTTTTTTGTCATTAATGTTTGCTCTTACACGAGCCTCGAACTTGTGTAAAATATATAAAAAAGGTATTTTGAGTGTAATTTGTGAACCTGCGTCCTTTCCTGGCTTCCTGCGCATTACCTCAAGTGTTGTTGCAAAGCTTGAGGTCATTCCAGAGAGTAGATATACAAGCTACCTCCCAGAGGATGGGTGAGGTGTGGCTTCATGCAGGTGGGTAGCAAATCGAGAGTCAATTGAATTTCTGCTTACGAAGTCAAACCGGTTTCCGTCGAGGTGACCGCAGGAGTGTGGTTCACTCAACCTCGAACCTACACATGGCCCATTCGTTTGTTCTAGAAACCCCTGGTAGAGATACTCTTATTTTGTTCATACTTTCTACAATCTAAGACCTACATGTAAAGTATATGTAATTTGTAGATTTATGCAAGAAACAACTGAACTTTGATTCTGGACACAGCAAGGTGCATCCACATATATGTACACACCAAGGTGAAGAAGTGATTGAGTCGGGGGCGAGGGGAGTCCACGACCCCAGAGTTTTTACATACCTCGTTTGGAGTTGCTAATTATAAGACTATTTCCACAGACAAAGCGACAGGAGTTCTAATCTACTTTTGTTTTTTTGTTTTTATACCAAGTCGAGGCTCATATAAGAGCTGTAACTTGCACAAAATGTAAATGTTCCATGATATTTGTTATATTATATCATCGTTATCTGTCAATATTGTTGAAATGAAGATCAAATAGCTGTATGTTGAAATATGTTGAAAAAGTCAAAACTTTACATGGGGTGTACTTACTTTTTCACGTGACTGTATATGTGGTTGGTGGAGGGGGGGGGGGGGGGGGAAGGGTGTGGGTTGCCTGACGGAATAGGTATTTTTTTGTTTGTTTGTTTAAAGTCTTGTGATTATGTTAGTATGATTGTACATGCTGCCCTGTCTTCTAGCAAGCATTGAAATTGGTTTAAAATACCTTTAGTCATTCTCGTACACTGTTTAATCTACCAGGTGAGCACCAGGTGTATTGCCCCTATGTTTCTTAGCTTAAAATGAAAATTATTCCTCTTTTCGTGGTTCTCAACCATACATTTGAG
The DNA here is from genome assembly GCF_964187855.1 of Myxine glutinosa. Classification (NCBI taxonomy): domain Eukaryota; kingdom Metazoa; phylum Chordata; class Myxini; order Myxiniformes; family Myxinidae; genus Myxine; species Myxine glutinosa. The sequence continues at coordinate 49,376,269 of NC_136267.1, forward strand.
TTCAAATTATACATTTGTATTCGCTGGTCTCTGCCTTTTTCAGTTTTAACAGTTGTAAATGATCTCTTCCCCTCCTCCTCCCCCCTCCAAATGCACCAGCTCGCCTTCCGGAGTTTCCATCGGAAAGTCCCCGTTGGCAAGAAGCTGCACAGACGTGAAAACCAAACACGTTCTGTCCTTTCCTTGCTTTACAAATCAATTACGTCATCTACAAGTCAACCCGAGTTTAAATACAAGCTTTTTACGCCACTTTAAACTCTGCTCTGAGGTTCATGCAAAGCAACATACAAACACACACACACACACACATATACACATACATAGACACACACACACACATAGACACACACACACATACACACACACACACATAGACACACATACACATAAACACACACACACATAGACACATACACACACACACATAGACACACACACACATACACCTAGACACACACACACACACACACACACACACATAGACACACACCTACACATAGACACACACACATAGACACACATATACACACACACACACATGCACACACATAGACACACACACACACGCATACACACACATAGACACGCATACACATAGACACACACACACACATACACACACATAGACACACACACTCATACACATAGACACACACACACACATACACATATAGACACACACACATAGACACACACATACACATAGACACACACATACACATACACACACATACACACACATAGACACACACACTCATACACATAGACACACACACACACATACACATATAGACACACACACATAGACACACACACACACATAGACACACACATACACATACACACACATAGACACACACACTCATACACATAGACACACACACACACATACACATATAGACACACACACATAGACACACACATACACATAGACACACACACACACACGTACACACACATAGACACACACATAGACACACACATAGACACACACACACACGCATACACACACACACACAATGTTAAACCCGTTGTCAGATTGTGTTATTTATACTTCAGTAAAACCATCAACCTCCTCATGAGGACTTAAGGAAGTACACAGGAGGGTTTGACAGACTTCCTTTGGGAGAGCGAGGGAGATAGCGAGAGTGTGAGATTTGTCAGGATTGAAGCACATATTCCATGTGTTTGATCAGCTTGTGATTTTGTTAAGGACTGAAGAGAGGTAAGAGGCTGCAGCCTACCTGTCTAGGTAAGAGGATGCAACCTACCTGTCTACGTTCCTTGACTTAGTAGCCGATACAAAAAATTTTTTAGTCCAATCCCAAATACTCAATCGTAAAGAATCACATAAAAAACTAGAACGGCACTTAGTAGAGAGCATACCTCCACCTGGTTGGCCATATCACTCAATGGTGAAGAATCACTTAAAAATTAAATAATTCTCATATCCGAATCCATATTCAGATCTTCACCAAAATCGAATCGATTCGTCCTCGTCAGACACCCAACCAGGCCACCAAGTTTCGTCCAAATCCGTCCACAACTTTTTGAGATATCCCGCTATGTATCGTTTTTAGCCCGATCTCCCAATGGTGAAGAATCACTTAAAAATTCGACTAGCCGGATCCGAATCTGGATCTTCACCAAAATCGAATCGATTAGTCCTTGTCAAATACACTACAGCTGTGCCAAATTTCGTCCGAATCCGTCCACAACTTATTGAGATATTATGTTCACAAACGGACAAACAGACAGGGGTGAAAACATAACCTCCGCCACCAAAGATTATAGTATCTACATCCAAATCTTCACCAAAATCGAATCATTTCGTTTTCACACACTCAACCTGTCAACCAAATTTCGTCCGAATCCGTCCACAACTCTTTGGGATATCCTGTTTACAAACAAACAGATAGGTGTGGAAACATAACCTCCATCCACCTTCGTTGGCGGAGATACTAAAACAAAATTTGATTTCTTCAAAATTCCAACAGGGTTACAACAGCACCAGGAAACGTGTGTGTGTGTGTGTGTGTGTGTGTGTGTGTGTATATGTGTGTGTGTTTGTGTGTGTATATGTGTGTTTGTGTGTGTATATGTGGGTGTGTGTGTGTGTTTATATGTGTATATGTGTGTGTGTTTGTGTGCGTGTGTGTGTGTGTTTATATGTGGGTGTGTTTGTGTGTTTATATGTGTATATGTGTTTGTGTGTGTGTTTGTGTGTGTATGTGTGTGTTTGTGTGTGTATGTGTGTGTGTATATGTGGGTGTGTTTATATGTGTGTGTGTGTGTGTGTGTGTGTGTGTGTGTGTGTGTGTGTGTGTGTGTGTGTGTGTGTGTGTGTGTGTGTGTGTGTGTGTGTGTGGTGGTGGAGAAACGATGTTTGAGGTTTACAATTTAAATAAAGTTGAATATGGGATGTTGTAAAATTAACATCATTTACAACAATCCTTTAAATTATTTATATTTAAGTTTAGGAACAACCGATACTGTACAATTAATTAAGTGTGTGTTTGTGTGTGTGTGTGTGTGTGTGTGTGTGTGTGTGTGTGTGTGTGTGTGTGTGTGTGTGTGTGTGTGTGTGTGTGTGTGTGTGTGTGTGTGTCGGTTGTTATCTCCACAATTCGGGTTTCAAAAGGTGAACACAGTCCTCCCAGGACTCGAGAAGTATCCACCTTCGTTTTGGTGAAGAATCTCGATTTATGGGCTAAGTTGTGAAGTTTTGTTGTTCCCAGAGTTTTGTTCTGTGAGCTCTTTTCAGGATCGTCACTGAGCCCTGTACAGCCTCCAACTGTAGTTTGTTGGATCTTTGTGAGGTTCTTCATTATTCCCATTTCAATAATCACTGGTACAATTTCAATGCCCTTCAGCTTCCAGGATCTTTTCACTTCATTCTTGACGTCTTGATATTTGCTCATTTTCTTGATTTCTTTGTTATTTACATCAAAATCACTGGGTACTGAAACCTCACTGGTGTAATGCCTTCTGTTCCTGAGTACTATGTCCAGTCACAGAGCTTTGCTTTCTATGTTCATGCTGTATGGGGTCATGAAGTCATACGTGAGCATTATGTCCTTGTTTTCAAGGATTGCTTTTGGTTCATGTTTCAATGAGTTTTGTGGAACTGGGATATTGAGGCTTTTGCAGATGTGCCAGTGGATTAACTCGACATACCTTGTTGTGCCTTTGGGTGTACAGCTGCTCTAACATGAGTTTTTTTACGTTCCGATAGGAAGTGACTCGTGCTTTCTGTTTCTAGCTTGCAGAACCTACACCTTTCTGATTGACTCATTTCCGCCATCTTCTTAAAGCCATTTATGTCATGTCCTTGGTCTTGGGCATTCGTCAAGATGTAATTTATTGAGCGTCATGAAGGCATAAATTGGCAGAGAGAAAGGAATAATGATGACGTCATCTGTCACGTGGTTCGGCCGCCATCTTGGAAAACCGAAAACCTTTGCACCTCTATATCTCCAAAAGCGCTGAATAGAAAAAAATTGAGACATGCCTCATTGTAAAGAACTCTCCATGTGGAATAACATATTGTTGCGGTTTTTCGAAGCCCGTTCCCTTACAAAGGGGAGATTAAGCCCCTTTTTCCCTCTGGGTCTTCAAAACCGCGAGACTGAGTCGCCACTTCCGGGCAGACGTGGAAAAGGGTTTCGGGACAATTTCACGCGTACCTTGAGTACCCACGCCACAGCGGAAGCGGGGATTGAGTCTCGCACGAACCACGCGTAATTGAGTACACCCGAGCAGAATGCGTACCACGTGACTCGTGCTATTACCTTTCTATAGAACCCGATTAGAGCGATCTAATTCGTACCATGCGAGGTCAATGATGGAAAACACAAGACGGTCGAATCAGAAGGAAGAACAGATTTATTTACACTATTTACAATGATTTGGTAGAAGAAGGGACACAGGGCAGAACTTAAGCAGTCTTAACTTATTAGTTATTACCCAGACACGGGCCCGATCACTCACATGGGGAAATGGAAGAAGAATGTTCGCGCGCCGAATGCGCCTGCTTCGGTCACTCCAGGAACAGCTCACCCGGCGTGGCCCTCTGGCGGTCACAGCACGTGTCCCGGCGAAGGCAGGCAGGCGGGAAAATCCTCGCGGCGCGTATATCGGCAAAGGCAGGCAGGAGGAAAAACACGTGTCTGTGGCCCAGCGCGTCTCGTCTTTACAGCGCGATTAATACTGCGTGGAGCGCGGGGAGCAGGGCAAGTTCGTATACAACGGGGTTATGCTCAACTCAACTCAACTGCCATATTCTCACAACTCCGATCTCGTAACTGAGCGCTCCGAACTCACTGCTCAACTGCACTCATCTCATAACTCAACTCCCATTCGTAACTCATCTCATAACTGACCTGGGCTTGTCTCATAACTGAGGTGGGGGGCTCTGGGCACAGGGTTATATCGCCCCGCCCTAGCCCGACTCGAAGGTTCCAAACCCCGCCTTTTGCCGCAGTGGTAAGTCACTCCCCTCGAGCCCTGATTGGCGGCTCGCGCTTACCGTTGGCTCCTCCTCCGCCTTCCTTCGGCCTTGGTCGACTTGTTCAGGCCTGCCTCGTGGTATTTCGCGCCAAAACCAAAAGCATCGAAGCATCATAAGGGCACCTAATTCTCATTATCCTACTCAACACAAAACTAACACAGGAAAGGTCTACGCTTACATTTACTAAGAAATAACTGAGCTTAAACGAGGCTACATGTTGTAGTGTAACTAACTAGGAGGGGAAATTAACCTTTATTATAAAACCACAAAACCGCAACAATATGTAAATGATGATCTCATAGGTGCCTCCATTATGACGTCATAATTCGACAAGCACAAAACTTCATCCAATCAAGATGAAATTTCTTGAGCATCATGAAGGCATAAATTGGCAGAGAGAAAGGAATAATGATGACGTCATCAGTCACGTGGTTCGGCCGCCATCTTGGAAAAACCGAAAACCTTTGCACCTCTATATCTCCAAAAGCGCTGAATAGAAAAAATTGAGACATGCCTCATTGTAAAGAACTCTCCATGTGGAATAACATATATTAATGATGATGTCATATGTGCCTCCATTATGATGTCATAATTCGACAAGTACAAAACTTCATCCAATCAAGATGAAATTTCTTGAGCATCATCTTGGGATAAATTGGTGGAGGAAAAAAAAATAAACATGACGTTATGCATCACGTGGTTCGGCCGCCATTTTTTTTAACACAAAAGCCTTTTAAAAAAACACTGAAAACACGTCCTGATGAGCATCTGCAGTCTTTGATTGCTCTTTCTAGTTCGTCTTGTATTTTTCGTTTGTCTTTATTTACAATCGTTGGGGCTGTTTTTGTTGCTGTTTCAGTTTGGTGCATGACGTCTTCTATTCACACCTGTTAGCATTTTTTTGCAAGGTGAGTGAGAGATACCTTTTCTGGTTTGTTGTGTTCATGCTTGTATACAAATTGTCTGTTGAACTTTTCACGTACTCTGCTATAAATGAAGTGACCCCCTCTCCCCTGTGGTCACTCCTATTGGGAGAGGATGTTTATTTATAGTGACTTAAATATTATTGCTCCAATTTGTCCAATATTCGATGCACCGGTATTCTTTGTATGTTCTTTGCTTCAGCAAATAAATAACTGAATGCTCCACCTGCTATCATTTAGGGAATTAATAACTTCATGCTTTAAAAAAAAAAGTACATTTAAAAAAAAAGAAATTCCTTTTGTTGTTTCTGCCATTTGCTCTTTTTCAATGAATGTTTTGCTTTGTATATTTTTGATGTTAAATTTTTTTCCTGTCGCACCCTTTGTATTTATACATTTTGTCATGTTGGTTTTACCGAATAAAAACCAATCAACCAATCAGCAGCAGTGTTCAACTCATTCCGTCCAGTGGTTTAGGAATACACAGAAGTTACACAAACAGACACTTGTCAAACAGACACAACACTTCCCAGCAAGGGAACTAATTATCATTATAATAATTTATGTTCCTTTCCTGGGAGCTTCAAAACAGGAGGAGCCAGTCATGGGGCATCCATGATCCTTGCAGTCATGGGACAAGCAGCAGCAGCAGAATGATTAGAGCGTCCGCTCCGAGTCTGGGAGGTCGGTGGTTTGAACCCCGGTCGAGTCATACCAAAGACTTTAAAAAAACGTACATGCTGTTTGGTTGCTTGATGTCCAGCATTGAAAAGGACTGCGCATCCTGCTGGTCACATGACTGTGTGGGTCTTGGATGCACGAGGGGTGGCGGACTGCAGTCCTTGGTGAAATGAGGTGCAATTTTTTGGCGATATTATCCGTTTTCAAACTGTTCGGGTACACCATGTCTGAGATCAAGCTGGGCATGTCTGAGCGAAAATGTCGGATGTATGAATAGCTCCTTGAGCAATCTTTCTGATCAACTCATTTATTGACTCAAATTTCATTCCTTTCATTGCTTTATCTGACATCAACAGTTTGAAATGCAAAGAGGTTTTTATTTTTGTTCCTGGCAATGTACAATTTTGACAATTTTGTACCTGATTAACAGCTTAAGTAAATGTTTCCATGATACACCACCCCCTGTGGCCCTGTTACGTTCCTATTTGGATGTTAAGGGCAGGAAAAACCCAGACAGCCAATGTTGACTTCGCTTCCTCCTTTATTATACCTGTCCTATGACAGCATGGTGCAAAGGTATTACCTGTTACCTCTGTGCTGTCTAGTCTGGGTTTGATTCTCATTCCAACTATGCTGTCGCATTGTTGTGCACCAGCTTTATATTTAAGGCATTCGTGAGCAAGGGAAATAAGCTTTTGTCCTCTTTTTCTCTCTATACTTCTTACTCATGGGTTTTTCGACTTGATCTTTGGGGGCACCCTTTCTTATTTTCCCTGGGCACACGTGGGCATCCCTTTCAGAATTATTTCACGAGGCAGAGTCACGCACGACCCGCCACAGCGTGTCTATGTGTGCTATGAAATAATCCAGACCAATTCCACCCCAGCCAAACCAGGTTTGGCAGGGATGGATAGTGGAGTTTGGATTTCAGGTGGATGGGGGTTTTAATCATAAAAGGAGGGGGGTGGACTGATAAATACAGGCTTACGTCACTTCTTGTGGCTCAAGTTTGTTTGACGGATGGACTCACGAATGCATGGATGCAGCCTGTATGCGCCATGGCAGAGAATCCACAAGCATCTGGAATTCTACAAGAGGGGTGCGGCACCATTCCTCCATGAGAAAGTCAATCAACTCGCACCTGTTTTTTCAGAGGTGGAAAACGCTATCTCAAGCGTCGTTCCAGAATATCCCATAAATGCTCGATTGGATTCAGATCTGGTGACTGAGAAGGCCATGGCACATGGATAACATCAGTGTCATGTTCGTCAAACCATTGGGCGACCACATGTGCTCTGTGGATGTGGGCATTGTCATCCTGGAAGACACCCATCCCAGCAGAAAAAGAAATGCTGCTACATGACGTGAAGATGATCACTCAGTGCCATTAAGTGGCGATTGGCATTGACCTTGCATTCTAAGGGAATGACTGCATCCGAACCATGCCAGAAAATGTTCCCCACAACATTACAGAACCACCAGAACCCTTCACTGCTGGAACCGTTCTTTAGATTGGCGCCGCAAGTGCACTCATCCATTTGTCGAGAACATGGTGAAGGATGATTCATCTGACCACATCACATTTCTCCACTGCTCGGTAGGCCATTTCCTTTGCTCTTTGCAGCACTGGACTCTCAAATGTATATTGCTATGTGCGATGAGCAGTTTGTGCACTGCAACCCGACTATGGTATCCTGCTCTGTGGAGTTCTTGGCGGACCGTTTTGATGAAACTGGCTGCTCGCACCCCAAGTTTAAATATAGAGTCAATTGATCTGCAGTTCCTCGCCTGCTTTACCTCGCATTTGAAATTTTAACCCTTGTGCTTTACCTGAACTGACGGTAGGGAAACAGCACCATCATCAGTTGGACAATCAACAGGGCATCAGTTGGACACCATCAATGTAATGGTGAGAGCATCTGCTCTGAATATGGGAGATCAGTGGTTCGAACCTCAGGCAAGTCAAACCAAAGACTTTTAAAATGGCATGCGCCTCTTCCTTGCATGACGCTTGGCATTTAAAAAGGATAGATCACAAACAAACACCAATAAGTTGGCAATACTAGCACAGGTTAGGGTTAGGGTTAAGGTTAGGGCCTTGATGTGTCAAATGTCCTCCTCCGGCATCAAAGATGCTTATAGGGAACTTGTATTAATAGCAAGGGAATGTGTAAACAGGAAAAGAGTTGGAGAGCGAACACTGTGCAACATGCAAGTACAGTAATATAGATTTGGGTTAGGAAGGGTTTAAGGAGTTGATAAATATTGTGGGTAGAGATGGACCATGGCATGGGATGGTGGTGCACTGCTTGTTTGAAGCCTTAGAAGGAAGAGTGAGGCAGAACAGCAGAGTGGAAGGTTGTTCCACATGCGGGAGAAGTGAGGAACAAAAGAATTGAAGTGTGCAGTCAGCCTGGATTTTGGAAATTTAACTAGGAGGGGTTACTGAAAGAACACATGCGTCCTTTAGGTGCTGGACCTGGGGGGGAGGGGACAGCCCCCACAAATACAGCCCCAACAGCAACCAACGAACAGCAACAAATACAGTGTTAGATGAAGGGGGAGCATACACAAAAATAATATTGACAAGGCACAGCCATGACATTTGGGGATAGTGACTAGTTGGATAGGTCAGCCTTGATATTTGCCAGATGATGTTTTCTGCCTTGCCTCAAGATTGCCACACATTCACTGCAAGCCGAAAGTTATCCTCAGTCGAGTTAGCTTTTCCTGTAAGCTGCTGGAACCAAACCACCTCCCCACAGCATTCGGTGCACCAGGACCGAGAGGGCAGACAGGATGGGATAAGCCACAGACGGGACAGGATATCTGCGGATGAGATAGTGCATGGCAGAAAGTAGACTTTCGTGATAGTACACCCTGGAAGAATCAACATATTCTGTGAAGATGGTAGCCCAATCCATTTGTGAGAGGGCAAGTTGAAGTCCCTAACAGTTGGTGAACTGTGTGAACTATATTCTGCATCATTGAAATTGCTCCCTTTCAATAACCAGAGATAGAGACTTAGACAAGAATATGGTAAGAGATGGAAAGAGGGCAGAGGAGGAAAAGGAGAAATTGGATGGAATGGTAGTCATTACCGGGTCCAGTAGGGTGGATGCACCAATTGCAGAAATCCGGGTTGGGAGGTTTGCAGATTGGGTCATACCCACAGGGTCGCCAAAAGCCTTAACTGCAATGCCATGGTTGGTTGTTGCAGAACTGACATTTGACAACTGGCATTTGAAATCACCGCAAATGAGGAACAGAGATTTGGACTGGATGGTTCCGAGTCTGATCCATGTTAGGAAATAGAGGTATATGGGAGTTAGAGGACATGACATGGCAGTACATAAGCAAAATATTATACCGCATCTCCTTGAACCCCTCAGCTCTCTCAGTTGTCCGATCATCACCATCTCCTCCAGGACCCACCCACTCTTCCAGTACCCAAACCCCCCCTAACCCACCCTCACTCCTTCTTGTTAACATCCAAAAATCTAGGCTTTCTGCATAGGCATAGTTTGACTTCTCTATCTGGGGTTGGTGGGGGGTGGGGGTGGGGGGAGAGGGGGGGAGCATGGAGTTGATAAACCCAGGAAGAGGGCTTGATATTAATAATGAGTAGCTAGGTCTGACTTCCAAAATTACTGTTTATTTGTGTACTTGCAGTGTTTGTGAAATCACAAATACAGTTCACGTTCATTAATTTAATCACCCTTGGTTTTTACTTTAGCCTAATTATTTGATATGTTTACTACCACCAATATTAGCATAGCAGCACATTATTGAAGAAAAACAATATCGAGCACTTTATGAATCGAATCATGTCTCCCCGGTGTTACACATACATAAACATTGTCTACTACTATAAATGGATGAGGTGTGTGTGTGTCACACTTTTGTGTCTATTAATTACGTAAGTCTATTAATTACGTACGTCTATTAATTACGTACGTCTACTAATTAATTACATACTATTGAAATGTACCTTTTAACTCTTCAGACTGCTGACACTTCTTCGACCTTTGAACACCCTTTAGGACCCCATAGTTCATTAAGACCCCTAAAGACCCAGAGGATCCAAAAGTCCCTTAGGACCTAAAAGACCCAGATGACCCAAAAGTCTCTGAAGACCCAAAAGACCCTAAATTCCATAAGGACTCAAAACACCCAGATGACTCAAAAGTCCCAGAGGACCTAAAAGATCCAGATGATCCAAAATAAAAGACCATGAAGATCCAAAAGACCCCGATAACCCAAGAGATTCAGATGGCCCAAGAGTCCCTGAAGACCCAAAAGTCCCTGAGGACCCAAAGTCCCTTAGGACCTAAAAGACCCAGATTACCCAAAAGTCTGAGGACCCAAAAGACTCAGATGACAAAGTCCCCAAGGATCCAAAAGACCCAACATTCCCCAAGGACCCAAAATACCCAGATGACCCAAAAGTCTCTGAGGACCCAAAAGAAAAGACCACGAAGATCCAAAAGTCCCCAACAACCCAAGAGACACAGATGACCCAAAAGTTGCCAAACACCCAAAAGTCCCTGAGGACCCAAAAGACCCAGATGACCCAAAGTCCATTATTACCTAAAATACCCATTTGACCCAAAAGTCCCTGAGGACCTAAAAGATCCAGATGACCAAAAATAAAAGACCATGAAGATCCAAAGTCCCCAACAACCCAAGAGACTCAGATGACACAAAAGTCCCCGAGCACCCAAAAGACCCAGAAGATCCAAAAGTCCCTGAGGACCTAAAAGATTCAGATGACCCAAAATAAAAGACCATGAATATCCAAAGTCCCCAACAACCCAAGAGACTCAGATGACACAAAAGTCCCCGAACACACAAAATACCCAAAAGTCCCTGAGGACCCAAAATACCCAGGTGATCCAAAAGACCCAGTTGACCCAAAAATCCATGAGGACCTAAAAGATCCAGATGACCCAAAATAAAAGACCACAAAGATCCAAAAGTACCTGACAACCCAAGAGACACAGATGACCCAAAAGTCCCCGAGCACTCAAAAGACCCAAAAGTTCCTGAGAACCCAAAAGACCCAGATGACCCAAAAGTCCCCGAGGATCCAAAAGATCTAGATGACCCAAATTCCCTTAGGACCTAAAATACTCAGATGACCCAAAAGTCCCCAAGGACCCAAAATACCCAGATGACCCAAAAGTCTCTGAGGACATAAAAGATCGACATGACCCAAAAGGAAAGACCACGAAGATCCAAAAGTCCCCAACAACCCATGAGATCCAGATGACCCAAAAGTCCCTGAACACCCAAACCAAAAGACCCAAAAGTCCCTGAGGACCCAAAAGTCCCTGAGGACCCAAAGTCCCTTAGGACCTAAAACACCCAGATGACCCAAAAGTCCCCAAGGACCCAAAAGACCCAAAATTCCCTGAGGACCTAAAATACCCAGATGACCCAAACGAAAAGACCACGAAGATCCAAAAGTCCCTGACAACCCAAAAGTCCCCGACGACCTAAGACCAGAGAACCCAAAAGACCCCCCGAGTCCGGCAGGCAATTATGCTACAAGGCAGTGAAGAGCAACGAAAATTTGGTCCAGTGGACCAACGTGCCCCCTAGTAATATAAATGCTATTCTTAACTTAATGACGAATGTAGGTACAATCGTCTTTCACTTTAGTTCGAGTAAATGTCCACAATGTCCTCTGGAATCAGCTTCGTAGTTAAATCGCCTCATATGTGAAGAAGAGCCAGCGAAGGAAATCTTTCTTCTCCCATGATTGAGTACAACCAGTTTCTAATCCATCTCATTGCAGAAAATCTTCGTTCATCTCCCTCTTCCCCACCCTTCTCTATCTCCCCACCCCTCTTTGTCTCTCCCCCTCTCTCTTCCTATCTCCCCCCTTTCCCCCCACACCTCGCTGTTTCTCCCCTCTCTCTCCTACCTTCTCCATCTCCCCACCCCTCTTTGTCTCTCCCCCTCCTCTCTGTATCTACCCTCTCTCCCCTACCTTCTCTATCTCCCCACCCCTCTTTGTCTCTCCCCCCCCTCTCTCGTCCTCTCTCTCCCCCCCCCCCCCTTCTCCCCCACCCCTTTCTGTATCTCCCCTCTACCTTCTCTATCTCCCCACCCCTCACTCTCCCCATCATTCCCCGTAAAACAATGTTCTTTGGAGTAAAATGTAGGTGTTTCAGCCCCCCCCCCCCCCCCCCCCCCGCCATCGATTAAAGGTTGGGGCTTCACCTGATGGTTCACCTGATCGTTTCAATAGTCTCTGAGAGTGTTTGAAGTGGCCGTTCCAACTGACAATGTGAGAGCTAACTGAATGAGTGTGTAATAGTTTGGGTCCATTCTCTGAGACAATTATTAACATATTCAGTACAGGTAAAAGGTCCATTTCTGCAGCTGCAAGCTGAAGATTTATTTTGAGTGGCTCTGCATATTTCTCAAGAGTGTATGTGGATGAATGCAATTTGTGTGACATCTTAACACAGAGTTACAAGAGTGTATGTGGATGAATGCAATTTGTGTGACATCTTAACACTGAATTACAAAAGTGTATGTGGATGAATGCCATTTGTGTGACATCTTAACACTGAATTACAAGAGTGGATGTGGATGAATGCCATTTGTGTGACACCTTAACACTGAGTTACAAGAGTGGATGTGGATGAATGCCATTTGTGTGACATCTTAACACTGAGTTACAAGAGTGGATGTGGATCAATGCCATTGTGCGACATCTTAACACTGAGTTACAAGCGTGGATGTGGATGAATGCCATTTGTGTGACATCTTAACACTGCGTTACAAGAGTGGATGTGGATGAATGCAATTTGTGTTACATCTTAACATTGAGTTACAAGAGTGTATGTGGATAAATGCCATTTGTGTGACATCTTAACACTGAATTACAAGAGTGGATGTGGATGAATGCCATTTGTGTGACACCTTAACACTGAGTTACAAGAGTGGATGTGGATGAATGCCATTTTTATGACATATTAACATTGAGTTACAAGAGTGGATGTGGATCAATGCCATTTGTGCGACATCTTAACACTGAGTTACAAGCGTGGATGTGGATGAATGCCATTTGTGTGACATCTTAACACTGAGTTGCAAGAGTGGATGTGGACGAATGCCATTTGTGTGACATCTTAACACTGAGTTACAAGAGTGGATGTCGATGAATGCCATTTGTGTGACATCTTAACACTGAGTTACAAGAGTGGATGTGGATGAATGCCATTTTTGTGACATCTTAACACTGAGTTACAAGAGTGGATGTGGATGAATGCCATTTTTGTGACATCTTAACACTGAGTTACAAGAGTGGATATGGATGAAAGCCATTTTAGTGACATCTTAACACTGAGTTACAAGAGTGGATGTGGATGAATGCCATTTGTGTGACACCTTAACACTGAGTGACAAGAGTGGATGTGGATGAATGCCATTTTTATGACATCTTAACATTGAGTTACAAGAGTGGATGTGGATGAATGCCATGTGTGTGACATCTTAACACTGAGTTACAAGAGTGGATGTGGATGAATGCCATTTGTGTGACATCTTAACACTGAGTTACAAGAGTGGATGTGGATGAATGCAATTTGTGTTACATCTTAACAATGAGTTACAAGAGTGTATGTGGATAAATGCCATTTGTGTGACATCTTAACACTGAATTACAAGAGTGGATGTGGATGAATGCCATTTGTGTGACACCTTAACACTGAGTTACAAGAGTGGATGTGGATGAATGCCATTTTTATGACATCTTAACATTGAGTTACAAGAGTGGATGTGGATCAATGCCATTTGTGTGACATCTTAACACTGAGTTACAAGCGTGGATGTGGATGAATGCCATTTGTGTGACATCTTAACACTGAGTTGCAAGAGTGGATGTGGACCAATGCCATTTGTGTGACATCTTAACACTGAGTTACAAGAGTGGATGTCGATGAATGCCATTTGTGTGACATCTTAACACTGAGTTACAAGAGTGGATGTGGATGAATGCCATTTTTGTGACATCTTATCACTGAGTTACAAGAGTGGATGTGGATGAATGCCATTTTTGTGACATCTTAACACTGAGTTACAAGAGTGGATATGGATGAAAGCCATTTTTGTGACATCTTAACACTGAGTTACAAGAGCATATGTGGATGAATGCCATTTTTGTGACATCTTATCACTGAGTTACAAGAGTGGATGTGGATGAATGCCATTTTTGTGACATCTTAACACTGAGTTACAAGAGTGGATGTGGATGAACGCCATTTGTGTGACATCTTAACACTGAGTTACAAGAGTGGATATGGATGAAAGCCATTTTTGTGACATCTTAACACTGAGTTACAAGAGTGGATGTGGATGAATGCCATTTGTGTGACATCTTAACACTGAGTTACAAGAGTGGATGTGGATGAATGCCATTTGTGTGACATCTTAACACTGAGTTACAAGAGTGGATGTGGATGAATGCCATTTGTGTGACATCTTAACACTGAGTTACAAGAGTGGATGTGGATGAATGCCATTTATGTGACATCTTAACACTGAGTTACAAGAGTGGATGTCGATGAATGCCATTTGTGTGACATCTTAACACTGAGTTACAAGAGTGGACATGGATGAATGCCATTTTTGTGACATCTTAACACTGAGTTACAAGAGTGCATGTGAATGAATGCCGTTTTTGTGACATCTTAACACTGAGTTACAAGAGTGGATGTGGATGAATGCCATTTTTGTGACATCTTAACACTGAGTTACAAGAGTGGATGTGGATGAATACCATTTTTGTGACATATTAACACTCAGTCACATGCTTTAGCAATTTCCATTGATTCTTTTGAGAATCGTCTCTCTGACTCTGAAGTTACGGCATCTAAAACGGGGATGTACACCTGCTGATGTCACCTGGTTTTTTGATGTTGAGTTACAGTCGCGGGTGTTTCATCTGTACTTGTTGCCTCTTCTTCATGCTCTTTGACCCAAAGTTGTTGATATGATTTGAAAAATGATGCAGCCAATCACACCACTCTCTGCAAACAGCGCGATATTTGCGTGGCTGGGGAATAAATCCACAAACTTGGGTTCAGTTTCGCTTTGTTATTCACGTTTAAATACGGGATGTTTTTTAAAATCTTAATTGTAAACTTCTAAAAACAAATAAGGGGGCATTGCCTCCCAATGCCTCCACCAAAAATCTGCCGGTGGCTTTCTGCTCACCTACACTCTTTTATTCCTCGTTTCTGCTGTTTGCGGAGCTGCCATTAGGAGATGGTTCAATTGCATTCTTCCCTCTAGGACTTCAAGCAAGCGATGCACCACCATCTAATATCACATCATCCTCTATCCCAAGTCACAATCCTTTATATCACCACTAGCAGAAGTACCTGGCATTGCCGGGCGGGGGAGGCGAGGGGGAAGAGGAGGGGAGGGGAACGGGGGGGGGAGGGGAAAGGGGGGGGAGGGGAGGGGAGGAGAGGGAGGGAGGGGAGGAGAGGGGGGGGGAGGGGAGGAGAGGGGGGGAGGGGAGAAGAGGGGGGGAAGTACCCGGCATTCCGTGTATAAACGTGAGGGAGGAGAGGGGGGGAGGGGGAGGGATGGGAGAGGAGAGGAGGGGGAGGTGGGAGGGGGAGGACAAGGGGGAGGGGGAGAGGGGAGGGGAAAGGGGGAGGGGGAGGGGGGAGGGAAGGGGAGGCCAGTCAACAATGACGTTGCAGTTCTCATGGTCGGAGAGCAGCACAACAATCGCGACATCGTCCTGAATCTTCGCAACAGCACGAAGCGGATTTTGGAGACTCACCGATCCTGTGACGCCCTCCAGTACCGGCGTTGCCGGGCGGGGGAAGGGAGACCCATACATTCCCAACCCGTACATTCGCCCTCTCGACTCAAGCTCACTCGGACAAAAGCCTCGCACAAATTACACCGTGAAGGCCCAATGGCCATGTCTATGCCACAAATCAAGTACGTGAGCGAGTCGGGCGCACTGAATTGAAAATATATAGAACGCTCATACTCCGTGAAAAGTGAAGCCAACTTGCGGCGGGGATGGAATAACTCACATTATTTCAACCTGACAGGTGTTTCACCTCGCTCCGGTGGATTTACCTGCCGATGCGCTTATTACTTGGATTTGTCCCAATGGAGCAAGGTGATTAAGAGGTCAAAGGATACCAGAGTCAACGACTCTGAAGTTCAGCTACATCTTAGCTCAGCCACAGCTAAATACAACACAAACTATACATGAATAGGCTAACAACGGCACGCTACTATCTATGCTAAATCATGCTAAATCATGCTAAATGCTAATCATGCTAAAATAAAATCTATGCTACTTGCTGGCGGCAAGGAACATCACGTGATCGCGTCACGAACATCATTCGTGATCACATGATCGTGATCGTTATCAATGGGCGCGAATGAGCGAATCAGCGCGCTGCTCTGCCACCGATTCAGATTCGCTGATAAAAAATATGGATCTAAAGATGATAGAAAAAAAACCTATGTGGTGTGAATGGCAATGTTCCTCGCTGAAATGTGAAAAAAGGCAATCGCTTTTCGCTCTGAAATACGTGCGAACGCGTAACTGAGTTAATGGCGGCAAGGAACATCACGTGATCGCAATGAACGAATCAGCGCGCTGCTCTGCCACCGGTCAGATTCGGTGCATAATATTCCTCGCTGAAATGCGCTGAGGTAAAAATATGGAAAAAAAATATTATGAAATAAATTTTTAGGTCGGCCATGTTCGTCCCAGGCTCAATGGCCATGTCTGTGCCAAATATCAAGTACGTGAGCCTCTCCGTTTAGGAGTCTACCGGTAACATTACACACACACACACACACACACACAAACTGTGTTGTATATATATATAGATTAACCCTTTTACTTGCAGCTTTCTGTGCTTTCTTTCCTCTTTTCTCCCCTCTTGCTCGTAATTTATTCCCCTGCTTGATGTGTGTCCAACTGTAGCCCGACTTAGTACATTGTGTTTTTTGCCTGTGATGTGTCGCAGGTCCACAAGAGCTCGGCATGATTGTTGTTATTGTTGTTGTTGTCGTTGTCGTTGTTGTCATTGTCGTTGTTGTTGTGATTCTTGTTGGGGATCGATTTTTGAAATGTACACGCATTGGTCGGACAGCTGTCGGACCCCAACCACATTTGTCGCTTGACTCCACCAATCATGGCCATGGGCCATGGCACACAGACGAAATAATATTGCCGCCATCTTGGTTTTCAGGCAGGCCTAAGACATCAAGCCTGTTGGCGTCTGCTGATTATGCACTGCCTGGGTTTGTTGCATCAGATTTCCAATGGCTTTGTTTCGGGCAAGTGTTACTCACGATGATGTACCCTGAAAAATGTAATCAATGTCGAAAAAAATTGTTTTCCCCTCTCCCTCTTCCCCACCCCTCCCTATCTCCCCACTCCATCCCTCATCTCTGCCCTTCTTTGTCTCTTCCCCTTCATTTTGGGATGAAGCAATCCGTGACCGTGTGACGAATCAGCTCATTCTGATATAACCATGGGGAGGGTGACATGGATGACAGGTGTTGAGTTAATATTTTAATAGTGCATTAAATGTGTGTTTCCCAATAGTGTTCATCTTTTAAAAGTGCTTTAAATGTGTGTTTCCCAATAGAGTGTTCATCTTTTAACAGTGCAATAAATGTGTGTTTCCCAATAGTGTTCATCTTTTAAAAGTGTAATAAATGTATGTTTCCCAATAGAGTGTACATCTTTTAAAAGTGCTTTAAATGTGTGTTTCTCAATAGAGTGTTCATCTTTTAAAAGTGCTTTAAATGTGTGTTTCCCAATTGGCCCATTACTGGATTTTGTCGCACGTTGTGACCACAGTGCGGTCATTCTTGTTACCCTTTGCCCTCTCCCTCTTCCCCACCCCTCTCTATCTCCCCCACCCCTCTCTATCTCCCCACTCCATCCCTCATCCCCACCCTCTGCTCTTTGTATCTTCCCCTCTCTTTCACTCCCCCTCTCTATCTTCCCACCCCTTTCTATTTTCCCAACCCTATTCTATTTTGTGACATCTAATCGTAACGAGGTCGTCACTTTGTGACATCTAATGGTAACGAGGTCGTCACTTTGTGACATCTAATGGTAACGAGGTCGTCACTTTGTGACATCTAATGGTAACGAGGTCGTCACTTTGTGACATCTAATGGTAATGAGGTCGTCACTTTGTGACATCTAATGGTAACGAGGTCGTCACTTTGTGACATCTAATGGTAACGAGGTCGTCACTTTGTGACATCTAATGGTAACGAGGTCGTCACTTTGTGACATCTAATGGTAACGAGGTCGTCACTTTGTGACATCTAATGGTAACGAGGTCGTCACTTTGTGACATCTAATGGTAACGAGGTCGTCACTTTGTGACATCTAATGGTAACGAGGTCGTCACTTTGTGACATCTAATGGTAACGAGATCGTCACTTTGTGACATCTATTGGTAACCTGGTCATCACTTTGTGACTAATGGTAACCTGGTCGTCACTTTGTGACATCTAATGGTGACGAGGTCGTCACTTTGTGACATCTAATGGTTACCTGGTCGTCACTTTGTGACATCTAATGGTAACTTGGTCGTCACTTTGTGACATCTAATGGTAACAAGGTTGTCACTTTGTGACATCCAATGGTAACCTGGTCGTCACTTTGTGACATCTAATGGGAACATGGTCGTCACTTTGTGACATCTAATGGTAACCTGGTGGTCACTTTGTGACATCTAATTGTAACGAGGCTGTCACTTTGTGACATCTAATGGTAACATGGGCGTCACTTTGTGACATCTAATGGTAACCTGGTCGTCACTTTGTGACATCTAATGGTAACGAGGTCGTCACTTTGTGACATCTAATGGTAACCTGGTCGTCACTTTGTGACATCTAATGGTAACCTGATCGTCACTTTGTGACATCTAATGGTAACCTGGTCGTCACTTTGTGACATCTAATGGTAACCTGGTCGTCACTTTGTAACATCTAATAGTAATGAGGTCGTCACTTTGTGACATCTAATGGTAACCTGGTCGACACTTTGTGACATTTAATGGTAACGAGGTCGTCACTTTGTGACATCTAATGGTAACCTGGTCGTCACTTTGTGACATCTAATGGTAACGAGGTCGTCACTTTGTGACATCTAATGGTAACCTGGTCGTCACTTTGTGACATCTAATGGTAACCTGATCGTCACTTTGTGACATCTAATGGTAACCTGGTCGTCACTTTGTGACATCTAATGGTAACCTGGTCGTCACTTTGTAACATCTAATGGTAATGAGGTCGTCACTTTGTGACATCTAATGGTAACCTGGTCGACACTTTGTGACATTTAATGGTAACGAGGTCGTCACTTTGTGACATCTAATGGCAACCTGATCATCACTTTCTCAACACCTTTCCAGATCCACAGGAAGACCACCCTGCCTTGCTTTGCTTACACAGTTACACTAATGATGCTGCGCACGTGATCTGGTCCGGCAGTGATCAATGGATCAGTTGATCCTCCACATGGTTTGGAATAATCGTCCATTGTGTGGACCCATACAGCCTCAGTTTGCAACAAACTAAACATTTGTATTTTGCCAGTTAGAAGTATCTACTTTTATGAATGGCATCATCTAATGTGCACATTAATGGGGTAAATTGAAGTAGGATTGTGAATTTTATTATCCCATCAGAATCGTACACCCTGAAAACGTGGGTACGTCTGTACCTTTTCTGTGTAGTTTGGTTAACAACTTACCGAGATAAAAAAAAGTAATTAGTAAGTTATATATTGATGGCATCGAATTTGCATATTAATGGCTTTTGTAAAAAAAAAAAATGCTCAAGGGTCCCATGGTGGCACCCATTAAATGTTGATTTGGGAGGTCCAAAGGTCACGAGACGACAAAAAAAAACATCTTTGTGCGGACGTTTATTCACACACCACCCAAAAAATAGTGGTCTGACCGCCGGACGCCAGCACTATATAGTTGCCATGACGTGTATCGATGTTTGTGACGTTGGTGCGTGTTCTACATTTATAAATGGTGAGCGTCAAGCAAGGAAGCACAACGTACCATTTAAAAAGTCTTTGGTACGACTGCACCGGTATTCGAAAAACCGGCCGCAGCCTCAGAGCGGACACACTAACGATTACACCGGCGAGTCTCATAAAAACATTCGTATTACTCGGTAAGACAGTCATGTATGTACATTACATTACAACAAATCGTATTACTATTTTAAATACGGAAGTTCACACATAATAACTAATTATAGTTTCATTAATTGAAGACGGTTCAATAATTTATTTATATTTTGTTATATAATGGTTAAATGCATTCCGTGTTTTTTTGTGTGTAATATGACGTCGGTTCTGGGAAGCAGCGCGGTATAGCCACGCCCCCATTACTTGGGTGAACCAATCAGTGTAAGGTCCGCGCCGTCACTTCTTCGAACAGCAATGATCAGCAATAGGGATTTGTATGAACGTTCGAACAGACAAACTGGACAACACAGACAATCGAGAACAGGGAAAAGGAGGCGACTTACACTCCAGGGGTAAGTACCGAAAATTGCTTTTAATACTTATCAAATTAAATAACTTATTCGCTGCAATAATAAACGCTTATTGTCGAATAGTTGCTTTTCAATTGTGTTTGGGCGATTATTTGAATATGCACGTTGGAAATGTGGGCAGTAAAATAATTTTGTTTTGTAACAAATTCTACTGTAGTGGTGTAAGCAAGGAAGCTCTTGTAGTGGTGTAAGCAAGGAAGCTCTTGTAGTGGTGTAAGCAAGGATGCAGTTGTGGTTGTGGAAGCAAGGATGCAGTTGTAGTGGTGGAAGCAAGGAAGCAGTTGTAGTGGTGTAAGCAAGGAAGCTCGTGTCGTGGTGGAAGTAAGGAAGAAGTTGTAGTTGTGTAAGCAAGGAAGCTCTTGTAGTGGTGTAAGCAAGGATGCAGTTGTGGTTGTGGAAGCAAGGATGCAGTTGTAGTGGTGGAAGCAAGGAAGCAGTTGTAGTGGTGTAAGCAAGGAAGCTCTTGTAGTGGTGTAAGCAAGGATGCAGTTG